>NW_007727978.1:24843-230887 GCF_000696425.1 Galeopterus variegatus
AATTCATTAATCCTTTGTAATGGACCAGACACAATGCTAGGTATTTTTATATTATGTGGCATACTGACAATAGTGCTGAAGACAAAAACTGAAAACATGGGTTGTTTTATGCTCCATAAACATGCCAGATGGGGGTCACTAGAATTCAATTGCCTACTTAATATGTGGGACAACGATATATAGTGACTAATTGTATATATAAAAGAATTGGGATTTATTCTTTTCATTTGGATTACTGGTCATTTTTTTTTTTCCCTACAGGCAGTACTAGTAGGAGTTTGGAATATATATGAATATCTATGCATGCAGAGACCAATAAATTCCATTTAAACATCTTAATTGTCTCATAGATTTACTGTGCACATTAATGCTTAATACTACATATCATGAGAATATTTCATGCCAGGTTTATCCTATTTTTAGCCAAGGCTTACTCATTGCCAAGTAATGATGTGTTTTCACCCATAAAAATATAATGCTTGATGATGCTTTGCTCATATTCTGCTTATTCTTTTCTGTCTATAACATCCCCCAAAGCAAAACGCTCTCTCTTAAATTTTCCTCCAGTTACAGCCTTATCTTGTTTCTCATTATCACCATGAAACGTCTAAAAAAATAGTTTTTATCTCTCAGTATTTACTTCTCAATTCACTGCAGTTTTTCTTCTGCTCCCTGTGCTTACTAAAATTATCCACACTAGGGCTATTCTTGGGGATCAATCAAGCACCTACTCTGTGACTTTTTTGCAGCTTCCATTCTGCTGCTTGTCCAATCTTAGGGTTTGGTGCTTGTCTTAGTCCGTTGTAGTATTTTTTTTATAACAAAATACCACAAACTGAGTAGCTTATAAACAACAGAAACTTATTTCTGCCAGTTTTGGAGGCTGGGAAGTTCAAGATCAAGGTGCTGGCAGATTCGGTGTGTAGTGAAGACCATCTTCTGGTTCATAGAAGATGACTCTAGCTGCATCCTCACATGGTGAAAGGGCAAGGCAGCTCTCTGGTGCCCCATCTGTAAGGGCACTAATCTCATTCAAGAGGATTCTGACCTTATGAGCTAATCACCTCCCAAAGTCTCCCCACTTCCTAATATCATTGCATTGGGGATTAGGTTTCCACATATGAGTGTTAGGGGACGCAAACATTCAGACTATAGCAGTGCTATTTGCTTTGGGTGCCACTCTCCCCATCTGCTCGTCCTGCTTCTTTAGCTGCTTCCTGTCAGTCTCTTTCATGGGGTCCTTTTACTGTCTCCATTAATGACCCCTGAATGTGGGTCCAAATCCTCAGTGTCTATAGCTTTTGCTTTAGTTTGGGACTCATCAGATCTCACCTGCAAAAGACTCCCAATATCCTCATAGAGTATTGGGTATAAGCCTCTCCCACCTGCTCCACATCGCACTACATACTGTGGGCAGAGTAGTCATCCACACATTGGTTGTTTAAAACATCCATTGCTCAATGGATAAATAAAAAAATCCTTGCCATGGCCCAGAAGCCCCCTCAGGGTCTGGCTTTTATTTTCTGTTCCTGCTTCACGTCCTTCCACCCTCCTCCCTACACCGAATGAACTGGCTGCCTCTGAATGGGTGTTCCTGCCCGTGTCCATCCTCTTCTCTCTGTCTAGCAGTACCTAAGGGGTTTCATCCTTTGGTGCCTTTTCCTTATTTATAAAATAAGGGTAATCTCAATGTCTAGTTAAGGGAAAACTGTGACAGTCAAAGACATAAGGCCTGAGTCACTGCTTTATTTCCTACAAGCACCACAAGATGATCTAGACATGTTCGCGTGGTTCTTGTTATTAGGTCAGTCTGTGGTGGGCTTGGAGGGATCTGTAGAGGATGCTCAGGAAACCAATAATGATACTAAGAGTTTGGGAAATTAGAATCATGAGGAACAGGGAAAGGAACAATTATCCAGCCAAGAGAAGAAAAAGCCTGAGGGGAGATAAAAGAAAGAAAAATTATTTCCTAGAGGATAGACTCAGACCATCCTCCATTAATATTGTAAAGAAAACACAGCAAAGCATACAGGATTTATATCTGCTGTAAGGAACATTTCCCACATAAGGGAATTGCCTATCTTATCTAGAATAGTTTATTTGTGAAACTCCCCTGATTTGTTTATCTATAGATCTAAAAGATATATTTCCTTCTGTCTAACCAATTTAAGTATGAAAAAGCTTGAATATAGAGAAGTATATTTGGTGATTTCTTGCAGTCCTTTTCTTTTCCCCATAACTCTTTATTCTCTGTATCCTCCTCTGTCTCTCTTTGCCTCTATTCATCTTCCTGAATGTTTCTCTCTGTTTTTCTTTCTTTGTTCTTTTCTCTTTCTCCCACCATCCCTCAATACTTCTTTGTGTAAGCGCCTATCCTCCCAGTCCCAATATGCAGTTTAACCACAAGGTTTTTGGAAATGGTGCAAACACTGCTATTCTACTTTTTTTGGTCTCACATTCCTCAGATTTTTTTTTGGTTGGCATTACAAATATTTTAGACTAGAGAAAAATTTCTATTTCTGTAATATGTTGTGGAAAGAGACATTTTTATGATTACTTACTTTAACTATATTATTGTCTGAGATCTTCTTCCTGCAATATTTTTTCCTCAGCACAACTCCATATCTTTTCCTGTTGAGAAGAATTTTTCTTTAAACTTGTGGACAGCACATTTTACCAGAGCGCTGTAAAGTTCCTTCATTACATGGTATTACAAGTCCAAGGGAAGAGGACATTAATCAGTATCACAGCTCTGAGGAACAAGGAGCAGCACAGAATGCTCTGTTCGACCTTGAGCTATATTTTTGCAGGTTCCATTTTTAACCGTTGAATTTGGTAGGTTATAGTTGTTTCTTTTATTATCTTTCTATTCATGCATATACTTCACTTTTTCTTTGTTGGACTTGGTGACAGTCTTCTTTGTCTTTCCTTAACTTTGCCTCATATTTCCCCTCTAGGATTCTTTTCTGTTCTTCTCATTTCTTTTTTTTAATTTTCAGCTGTTTGGGGGCAGATTTCATCTTGTCTTTTCTGAGACTGGCTCCTCATGGATGCTGTAGCATCCAGTTCTTTGGCATGCTGATGGATCCCAGCACCTGCTGCTGGAGCCCACATAGCAATGAGGTGACAAATGCTAAAGCTTGTATTATTTGTGGGTAAGTCTTATGGCTGAAGTGATACAATCATTTTTCTCCTCTCCCGAGCAGGTACCATATCTCATCTTTGACTTTTTTATCTAGTCTCTACTAGATTTTCCCCTGAAGCACTTTAGAAGATACAGGTAATTGAATTTTGTTCCTGCTTTTTTCACTAACGCCGATGCCATAGTTGAAGGGAACTATCTAATGTTCATTGTCACGATTTATTTGTGACGGAATGAACCCCAGAACTAAACCTTTAAAGTATAAACTTTACTAAGAAGAGTGAAATGGGCAACTGTAGGAAGTCAGAACAGACAAACAAAAGCTAGCAGTGGTCACTGTAAGCAAGATATGGAGTTAGTTTGTGAATGACCACTCTTTACTGCCATTTCAACAGGTGCAGTTAAATGGAAGCTATCCTGGGAAATTTATTTGGAACTGAGAGTAAATACTGTTGCTGTAAAGTAGAAAGATTAGTATATTATAAGATCACTTAAATTATAGCTTTGGGTTCTCTCCCTCTTATCTCTCCATCCCTCACTCTTTTCATATCACCATTTCTTTACTTTTTTAGCAAATTTGAGCATACGCAATCTGCTTAATAAAAATATCAGGTTTAAATGTTTTTAATTAAGTAGAATTTAGGTTTTTTTCCTTCGGTCATAAATATTTATTGAACACTTACCATTTGCTTGCTTGGTGAATTTACTAAGTTGCCTTATTTATTAACCCATTTAAGTGCCACAAAGGTCCTGTGACTAGTATTATTATCCCCGTTTTACCTTTACTTATTCCTTCTCCAATGTTTTTCCTTTATGTAGAGATAAGTTTCTGATCTACGTAATTTTCCTTTTCTCAGAAGAACTTCTTTTAACATTTCTTGCAAGGCAGGTCTATTGTCGACAAATCTCAATTTTTGTTTGTGTGAGAAAGTCTTTATTTCTCTTTTACTTTTGAAGGATAAATTTTGCAGGGTACAGAATTCTAGGTTGGTTTTTTTTTGGGGGGGGGTTTCCTCTCAACAACTTAATTTTTTCCCATTATACTTTCTTCTTGCTTGCGTGATTCTGTGGATAAATATGTCCACAAAAGTGCACGTGTTGTAAACTTGATTGCTATTGTAACGGTATTAAGAGATGGGGTCTTTTAAAGGTGATTAGGTCATTAGGACTCTGCCCTCATGAACGGATTAATGCTGTGGGTTAGTTATTATGGAATGGGCTGCTGATAAAATAATAAGATCAAGCCCCATCTTGTCTCTTTGTTTCATGCCCTCACTTCTACATTCTGCCATGAAATAACCCTCGCTAGATGCTAGTGCCATGCTTTTGGGCATCCCAGACTCCAGAACTGTGAGAAATAAGTTTCTTTTCTTTATAAATTATCCAATCTATGGTATTTATGTTATAGCAGCAGAAAATGGACTAAGACACATGGTTTCTGAGAAATCAGATGTAATTCTTATCTTTGCTCTTCCGTAGGTAAGGTGACTTTTGCTCTGGCTTCTTTTTTTTTTTTTTTTTTTGTCTTTTTTTGTGACCAGCAAGGGGATTGCAACCCACCGGCCATCTCTATATAGGATCCAAACCCGCGGCGGGAGCGCTGCTGCGCACCCAAGCACCGCACTCTCCCGAGTGCGCCACGGGGCCGGCCCTGCTCTGGCTTCTTCAAGATTTTTTCTTCCATTTGGATTGCCTGCAGTTTGAGTATGATATTCCTAGATGTAGCTTTTTAGCATTTATCCTGCTTGGTGATTTCTAAGCTTCCTAAATCTGTGGTTTGGTGCCTGACATTAACTTGGAGAGATTCTTAGTCATTCTTGCTTCAAATGTTGTTTCTAATCCTTTCCATCTTCCTTCTTCTAGTATTCCTATTATGTGTATATTACACCTTTTGTAGTTGTTTCCCAGTTCTGCGATATTCTGTTCTATTTTTTCTCAGTCTTTTTTCTCTTTGCTTTTCAATATTGTGTTTCTATGGACATATCTTCAAGCTCAGAGAGTCTTTCTTCAGGCTTGTCGAGTTTACTAATGAGCCCATCAAAGGCATTCTTCTTTTCTGTTACAGTGTTTTTGATCACCAGCATTTTTCCCCCTTAGAATTTTCATCTCTTTACTTAAATTAGCCATTATTCTTGCCTATTGTCTACTTTTTCCATTAGAGAATTACTGTGGAAAACTCACTGATGCTTGGGCCGGCCCGGTGGCGCACTGCTACAGTGCGCCGCTTGGGAGCGTGGTGGCGCTCCCGCCGAGGGTTCGGATCCCACATACAGACCAGTTCCCGCTCACTGGCTGAGCGAGGTGTGGGAGCAGCACCGAGGGTTGCGATCCCGTTGCCGGTCCCAGTCCGGTACGGGTGCTACACTGAGGGTTGTGATCCGTTGCCGGACACGACAAAAAAAAAAAAAAGAAAAAGAAAACTCACTGATGCTTGACTCTCTTTATAGCAGTCTAAGAGGGTGGGAAATCCGATTCTGGTAATTGAAAGGTGGGGCCTTTAAGAGGTGATTAGATTGTGAAGACTGTGCCCCCATGAATGGATTGATCCATTCATGGAGTGATGGGTATGGTCCTGATGGATTCATAAGGAGGGCAAGTGAGAAAGTTAGCTTACTCTTGCTCAGCCTGTTCTTGCCATGTGACACCCTGGTTGCCACAGGACCCTGTGGAGAGTTTCTACCTAGAAGAAGGCACCACCAGATGCACCACCTGAACCATGGGGTGTCCCATCCTCCAAAACTGTAAGAAATAAATTTTATTTCTTTATAAATTTCCCAGTTTCAGGTATTCTGTTATAAGCAACAGAAATGAACTAATACAAGCCCATAGCATATTAATCATGGTTTTTAAAAAAATTCTTAATGTGAAATTCCAACATTCCTGCCATATCTGATGCTTGCTCAGTCTCTTCAAACTACATTTTTTGTCTTATAGTAATGCTCTGTAATAATGCACTAAGTAAAGGAAACTGTAGTAAATGGGTCTTTAGCAATGTGGTGTGGTAAGAGGGGATGAGAGGAGAACTATCTATAGTAGTATGATGAGGTCTCAGTTTTAGTGAGTCTGCGCCCCTGGACTGTGAATTTCACTAGTGCTTTTTAGTCTTATTCCTGCTCCCCTCCCTGGGTGGGATGGCTGGAGAGGGCTGGAGTTGGGTATTTCCCTCCCCCAGGTCAGCCGGACTCTGATAAAACTTCACTAAGGTTAACCTCTATAAAATAGACCCTCTTAGGGCAGGCCTTGTGAAGAAGAACAGAGTGCTCTGGTATATTTCAGTAAGGGAAAATGGGTGCTTTTCTCTTACTGCTGCTGAAAGCACAAGGGGATATTTTTTATAATCTTCACTTTGAGAACTTGGTAGAGTTCCAGGAAGTAAAACTCCAAAAGCTTGGGGGTTCCCAAGACTCAGTCCCTGCTGTAGATTGGATGATCCCCCTGCCCCCCCCCCCCAGCGTCATTGAGACTTAATCACTACTGTAATTGTTGAGGGTGGGAAATCCGATTCTGGTAATTGAAAGGTGGGGCCTTGAAGAGGTGATTAGATTGTAGGACCATGCTGTAGTGAATGGATTAATAATGGTGGTCAGGGGTGTGGTTCTGAGGGCTTTAAAGGGAGAGTGAAAGAGGTTAGTATCTCTCTGCTCCACCATTCAGCAATGTGATACCCTGGGTCACAGTTACCACCACCAAGACCCTCATCAGATATATTCCCTGGACTTCGGGCTTCCCAGCCTCCGAAACTGTAAGCAATGAATTTTGTTTTCTTATAAATCACCCAGTTCCAGGTATCATTTTATAAGCAACAAAAATGGACTAATAAAGTCCCCCTGTAGTTTTTAACTCTCAGGCTTATCCACACTGAGTCTGTATCAATTCATCAATTACAATTCAGGTTTTGCTATCTAGGTACTGGTTCTCTCAGAGGTTTCTACTCATGGGTTTCTGCTCCATTAAGTTGTCATTGTCTGTATCCACCTGTCTGTCTCTCCACTTTTGGGGATAGTAGTTTGCCCTATGACCTCACTTCTCTGACAGTTCTAGGAAGAATTCTTGATTTCTTGGTGTGTTCATCTTTTTACTTGCTGTTTGCTGTTAGAATGGAGTGATGACTTCCAAACTCCTGACATGCTGGACTGGAGACGTTATGTCTATTATTTCTATTTTAAATATACGAAAGCAGACACAGTTTTTGAAGAGCATGAATAACTTGCCTAAGATCAAACATAGCTGTGACAGAACCTAACATTTAAAAAAATTAAACTCTAATTTTCTTTCTATTATACCTAGCTGTTCCAGTTAGTTTTTTGCTTTGAATGACAATTACATATTGTTGTTATTTTATATAACAATGATATATGTGGGTGCCTGTTGGCCAAAGGGTACAATTTCAGTTAGGAGAATACATTTTCTGAGCTCTATTGCACAGCACGGTGAATATAGTTAACAATAGTGTATTGTATACATATATTATAACATTACTTTGTACCCCATAAATATATACAATTATAATTTGTCAATTTACAATAAAGAATAATAAAAAATTAGCAAATAAACAAAAATTATATGTCTGGTAAAGTACATTTGAATTATGGAAAATTTCTTCTACAGATTACATAATAATTATAAGATTAATAATTGATACCACAAAGTTATAGCTATTGAATATTTCACATGTGAAATAAAAAATGAGTTCTAATTATAGTGAATAATATATTGAATACTTGCTGTCTCATTTCTGACCTTAGTCTCTTTCATAGAACTGTAGACTTTCCTATGTAAAAATAGAGTTTATAGAGTACTTTGTTATTTTTAAATCTCTTTTCTCTTTTCCTGCTATTTTAGTACTAAAACTGCACTCTTTATCTAAGGAATCTTCTTTCGTATGGCAGTCAGGATAAATGATTAGTTAGCTGCCTGTCAGTAAAGTTGATGATAGTATAATAAAAAAAATTACAACAGTAACATTTATTGAGTACTTTCCAGGGGTCAGGCACAAAGTTAAGAGCTTCACACAAAAAAAATCTCATTTAGTTTTCAAAATAATTTTATTTATGAACTGTCACCAATTTCTACTATAAAAATAAGAAAATAGAAATATTTTATTTATTTGGTTGTTTATTTATTTTTCATTCTGACACTTTATAGTAAAATGAGTAACATCTTAACAGTTTAGAGTAGACTAAACCTTCTTTCACAGATCTCATCAACACCTCTACCAAATTGAATTTTAAAAGGATAGTTTAAATTTATTTCTTTCTTTACCTATTCCACTAATCACTTGTGTCAAAATTAAACAAGTTTAAGTTTGTGTTTTAAAGAAAAATGGCAACTTTTTACTTCTCTATATCCTTCTTAGGTCTGTTAATAGTGGCGGCCAACAATGAGGTAGTTGCTGGTGCCTACAAGTGAGTGGTTATGGAAATAAAACTACATTCTAGCTAAATGTACACTGAAATTAAGGGGCTCACCTCTTCATTTAGGGCTGTACTTTAGCTTAGTATTGGATGAATGGTAAAATTAAAGGGTACTGAATGCAGATCTCAAAAGGGCCTTTCTCTGTTTAGCTCTGGAACAGCTGCAGAAATGCCTAAATCAGGCCTTCTAGCTGCTTGACCAAAGAAACCATTTCCACATCCATTTCTGGTTTGCTCAGTAGCCTCTGAAAAGTAATTTATTCTCTCTGTGCTTTGTTTCCCCCACCTGGTCAGTGAGGCTAATCTTGCTAACCACCAACCTCCATCACAGCCGTCTTCTGAATGCCCGCTGAGCATCATGGAGCTGAAAAGTCACTACCTAAGTATTAGCAGAAGTGTAAAAGGTGCATTTAGGTAATAAAACAAACACTATTATTTCCTATAAAAATACAAGTAGTCCCAAATTTCCCATATCTGGACTATATTCTAGACATCCTAGTTTGGTTTTTATAAAAAAAATCTGAGACAGGCCATGGAAAAAACATCTCTCTAGTCTTAAACCTAATTCACTGTAGAATTTTTAAAAAATCTTTATTCTAAATGAATTATCAAAAAAACACTTTCAAAAAATTATATATATTTTTAAGAGCTGTATGCCTGAACTATTTCAGGGTTGGCAAATATGTAGCATATGTGTCACCTGTTCTTTCTGCTGCACCCATGGCAGTCATTGCTTATCCATTAAAATCCTCTACTCCATTGAATAAAGACAGAACCTCAGAATTCTCTGCAACACAGTATTCCAGGCAGCTGTGACCAATCCATAAGAGTTGGAGATGAATTAAAAGCCTCTTTGTTATTCCTGATCAACTCTGACTTTCTTGTATTTACAGATAAAGAATCTAAAGCTCATAAGTTTTTTTCCTGAAGTCATGTAACTTGTTGTTTTTGATATCATATGAACTAAAACTCAGATGTACATGTTCCTACTGTAGTTTTATTCTGTGACACCAGATTGTCTGTACTTTTTCAAGTGTGGCTGCATTCATCATATTCTTTAAATTCTTAATATTCTTTCTGATTGATTAACTCATTGATTAATGGACATTTCTGGAGGAGCTATTATGTTCACTATGCCTGGGTTAGTGTCTCTTCACTCAAGCAACTTAAATAGAGAAAGCAAGTCATGTACAAAAATAGCCATGATACAAGATAAAGTGCCTTCTGGTTCAATTCTCTCTATTAGAAACATGACTGTGTCTCTCTCATTGCTTAAGCCTATGTCACCTAATTATTGGTGTGTCTTTCCGTCTCTTTCCAGCCAGGCTTCTCATTAAAATGAATGGTCTCTATTTCCTTTCTTCCTATCTATAGCCCAGCTCCTGCTCTCTAATATTGCCTTTTCTCAGCCAATGAAACTGTTATTGCTGAGGTCAACAATGATCTAAATGTTACATTTAACACATATATTTTAATTCTTCACTTAAGCATTTCCTAGTGTCAATCATTTTCCTCCTTGAATTTCTTATTATATTCCATCTTCCTGAATTTTTTTTTTGTCATTGTTGTTTTATCTCATTACAATATTCCCCTATTTTTTCTCCTGTCTCTGGAACAGCCCTCTCTTTAAGCAGAGTATATTCTTTTCCCTCTTCTAATTCCTTTGAGGTTGATTTGCTTGGTATTCTAAGCTCAATTTTCTTTTCTTCTCCCTGTGGAATTTTACCCACTTTTATAATTACACACTGCAAACTCCAACTCTAGCCTGAGTGTTTTTGTATCTTTCTCTCCATCCCAGCACAGACTAGTATATTCACCTACTTACTGGGCATGTCCTAGTGTTCCACAGGCATATAAAACCCAACTTTTACAAAAACTGAGTGTACCTCCTCTCTCCAGGTCTGCTCCTCTTCCTAATTTGGTGCATGGCACCTCTTCTGGTGCTTCACCAGTTGCTGAAGCGCAAGTAGAGAGTTTCTCTTAACTTCATTCTTTTTCTTACCACCTCGTCCTATGAATGATGAATTCTATCAGTTCTTACCGCTTAATACCTTTTAATTGTGTCCCCTCCTCCTTATTTCTGCTTCTAGTTCCTTAGTCAGGCTGTTGTCTTCCACCTGACTCACTACTATAGCCTCCTAACTGGTCTAATTTCATCTCACGGTAGCCCTATCAATCAAGTCTCCATGATGCTGTCAGCTTAGTCCTAATAAAAGACAAACTGTATCATCTGATATCTAAGCTTAGAATCATTGAACACTCCCCTCTACATTCAAGATTAAATTGAAGCTCTTTCCCTGGCACGCAAGGCCCTTGAGGATCTGCTTCCTGCCTGCATTTTAGGCTTTGTCCTTCATCCCTCTATTTCCTCTTCATCAATTCACCCCTTAGTTTGGGCTTCAGAGTACTTTGAGTGCATCATCATCTCTCTTGTCTTGTTATTTTTGAATATATTGTTTCTTCTACCTGAATTTCCTCCATCCCTCTTGCCTTAGCTAAACTGGCTTATTCTTCAAATTTCAATTCTGATGACATTTCCACATGGAAGCCTTTCCTGATCCATATCACACTGCACTGTTTTTATTATTATTATCGTACCACTTTCTGCATGGCGTCACAATTTTCCTCTTTTACCTTTAGCTCTCTATGTCAATGCCTTTCACTATTCATAGTACATACTGGCTGAATCAGTTGCACCATGACTGGTACTGTCCCAATTCTGTCCTGGGACTCCTGGACATGCCCTTGGCACAGTTCCTCTGCTAGGGTTTGTCATTGAATTGGCTAGTGGTGGACAATATGCGATAGTTTGATCCTGGAGTCATCAGGGGTTTTAATACAAAAACTAGGATATGCCTTGTTTTTGACTAGTGAGGGAGAGAGAAACAAGAGATTTCTGGAACAATGTCACACTTATTTTGGAGCATCATTTTAATATCATCTGTGTTGCACATGTGTTTTAAACTTTGTGGTCAGTTATTTCTGATCATTGTACCATGCCGTATGTTAGAATTATACTATTGGACTCTCCTTTAAGTACCTCCCTGCTTCTGTGTCAAGAGATGTTAGTAAAACTCCTTACTATATATTTGCGTTATAGATCTATTGAGGTGTATTATCAGTTGTCTTATCTGTCCGATCATTTTATAATTTTTTTTGTAAATTATGATCTATCTAATTATCTATTGTCTCTGTAATATTCTGCCACACTTTATCCTTCCACACATCTTGATTTTTTTATTTAAAAAATATGTATGAAAATATATTGGGGGCCAGCCTGGTGGCGCACTGGATAGTGCGCCGCTTGGGAAGCGCGGCGGCGCTCCCGCCCGAGGGTTCGGATCCCACATACAGACCGGTTCCCGCTCACTGGCTGAGCGAGGCGCGGGAGCGACACCGAGGGTTGCAATCCCGTTGCCGGTCCCTGGTCCGGTACGGGGGCAACACTGAGGGTTGCGATCCGTTGCTGGACACGGAAAAAAAAAGACAAAAGACAAAAAAAAAGAAAATATATTGGAAGGAAATTGTAGCAGTACTTCTAAGTGCTGAAATGTCAGATGACATTTTCCTTCCAATTTGTAATGCTTTTTGTATTTTAATAGTGAAATTTGTTTTATACCCTTATGGTTAAAAAACTTTTCAAAAGAAGAAATGCAGAGAGATAAAGGGAAAAAATGTTTGTGGAAAAGAATATAATTTTATATTGATGCCAGTCCCTTTTGAATAATGACCCAAATTTGTTTTTAAGAGAACTCCATTTATTTCACCAATGAAAGAAAGTTTATTAAATGCCTTCATTAACCAGGGGAATAAAGCACTATGATTTGAGACAGGGAAAAACCCAACTCAGCTTTGGAAAGAAGAGGAAGTGATATTAAAGCTTTATTTCAAATGATAGGCAAAGGCCGACTGCTGGAAAAGATAAAGGAAGGTACATCAAGTATGGAGAACAGCATTGCCCAAAAACCTCAGAGACTCATTAAAACAAGGAGGATGGGAATGGCTGGAGATTATGTGCATGGGGTGGAGAGAGGTAGAAAGATGTTATGCCATGTCATGATGCTGATCCATAAACTTTAGTAGGAACTGGTGAGAGGAATGAAAAAAAAGTTTGGTTTTTTTTGTCCTCTTAGTGAGCTCTTCAAGTATTGCACAGTATCTGATTTTATTGAAATCAATACACACTGCATTTTTTTCTTCAGCCTCTACTTTCCAGACAGAAGTATTTTTTTCACTTATCACAGTTTATTTATATAACAGCATTTGGAAAAATCTTGATACACTTTCGTTTTGTCATGAGTAGGGTTATCGCCATCTGTGGGCTTAAAACAGGATTCCTGCATTTTACTTTCCAGTTCTCAGGCATCATTTGGGAATACAATGCAGCCGTTAGTAAAGAGACTTGCTCCAAATTCCTCAATAACCTAAACTAATATTAAACTGTATTTTAGATCATCTTTACTCGTAATTCATGGTTCACAGTTATGGGATGGGGGGGGGGGGACTGACTCCATAATGAAAAAAAGCAGTTTGTGTGGAGTTTTTACTTACTGTGCTCCTCATTGAATGCATGTGTGTCAGGCACATGACCTTTTGGTGGCAGCCCATTTCAGCTAGAAAGTCTCAAATTTAAGTAAATTCTGGCTTTGTTAATCCCCAAGATATATAATTATGCCATCATATGCTGTGTGCTTTTAAATCAGTGATTCTGAAACAGACTGTTCTTTGATATTTCCATTATTTTTTCATGAACTTACAGAGAGAATTTAGATAGTTAAAAGCTGAGAACCCTTAGCAGACTTTAGATGCCTCCTGAAGGCAGGATGTTTGTGGTTTTTCTGAGATTGACTATTCATCTGGTGAACACTCAGTCTAATGAATAAATAAGGGACCTTTGTTGGAAGTCAGGAGATAGTAAATGTTTTCTTTTCATGGGCTACAGCTTTCATCATTCCTGATATATCTAAATGTACTTAATTGTGTCATATTGGTGCTTATAATTCTCGTAGTGTTTATGATTCTTATAGCATATTCTACTTTCAGTTGTCCTTTGTAGTGACTCCTGGAGCTCAATGTGGCCACTCTTCCCCACATTGTGTTCTAGACCACCTGGGGCAGTGTGCAGAGGCTTCAGCCACACCAGTGGTTCCCAAGCTGGGCTGTGTGTTAACATCACCAGGAGGTTTAAAAAAATACTGATGCCTGTGCCCTACACCAGCTTAATTAAGCCAGAACCTCTTGGGGAGGGGCCTAGGCAATGAGATTGCTTAAAAGTCACAGGTGAATCTAATGTGTAATCAGGCTTGAGAATAAGTAGAGTAGAGATCAGAACTGAGGGGTGGGTGGGGCATGTTCACCTTGGGCAATGGTGAAGACCACTGAGGAGTCTGGGAAGTAGCAATGAAAATCCAGGTAGGCTTTTTAAGGATGTAGCTTAATGTCAGCAGAATGGGGACTGGAAGACTTGAAGAGAGAGAAAACTCAGAGAAGACAGTAGGAGATGGGGCCTGGAACAGCTCCTGAGCCATTATCTTGTGCCCATGGTGGGGTGTTCCCAGAGCAGGTACAGTCAAAAGACAGGAAACCTGGGGTGATTAAGTTAAGTGGTCAACAAAAACTTCAAATTAGTAGGAATTATGGTTTTCCTGTTTGCTGTCTTCTGTTCTCAATTCTGAGTGCTGCTGATTTGCATGTGGATTGTTAGGCAAATTAGTTTGAAAATCTAAAAATCTCATCAATGCGATATTAAGAAAAAGATGCTGTCTACTTGTTTTTCCCTGCATTGTGCCCTCATACCTTGACTGGAATGATCAGACATGGATATTTATCTGGAGGCATCCGTTAGGCCTGTTTTTCTGCCCATTTTAATCACTTCTGGTAGGCCCTCACTCATGGCTGCAGGAGCTGGATAAGAAGCTAACCGTATACATAGCCAGAGGACTTGCTTTTCAGCTCAGGAGTTGCTACCAGCTTCCCTTTTTCCTGCCTATGGGCATTGTCTGATTTAATATCCTGGTGTTCACATTTCTATTAAGTCACCTCCCTGGATTTGGTGATTTGAGTTCTTCTATTGGCTGAGCAGCTGGCCTCAGTGATTTGCTAACCCTTAGATCAGGATCCCAGTTCAGACTCATTGCTCAGGACCCCCTCCTGGTGTGTGGATTTGGGACACATGCATGGCAACCACGGTTGAGAGACCTAGTAGTATGTCCCCATCCCCTTCTCCTGCCCTGTAGGCCACATGTTCACAAGTTATGAGTCACTTCAATTAAGGACTTGATGAAGATGTCTAAATATACATTTTTGAGTATGAATGAACCTAAAATGTGTAATAAACATATGATTTTCTGTCAATAAGCTGAGCATAAATATAGACAATACTTGATTTGCTTTGATATTAACTTCTGGTTCTTCCATACCCATTGGGATTCCAGGAATGGTTTCTGATCTTCAAGGTTCTGGCTATCTGTGATTTCATATGTTACTAAACATTCTACAGTGTTTCTCACAGGCTGGTGACTGCTTAGTATGGTGTGTACTTGCACTTTATGGTTCTGTTAAAGGCCAGTCTACTTTTAATGGAAAAAATAGAGTTCATTTGATAAAAATAACCAACCTAAACATGACCTCTGTATTCAAAAGAAATTAAAAGTGAATACCTTTGGGTTTCAGAGGAATGCTTTTTAGGTTGGACATGAACATGAATAATTTATCTGTTAACATGCAGCTCTTAACATGTGATCCAGAAGTTGTAGACAGACAGCAGAGAGAATTCTAGTGTAAGCAAGAACTTCAGAAAGGAGCCGGAAGAAAAAGAGCTACATGGTCTTTTTTAAAACAAAACTTATCACAGATTAAGGCACAGGTAGGGACTCTTGGAAACTAAAATTCCAGAAATATTGTCAAATATCACAGTTTGAATTATAAAATATTAAGATATGACTCTTATCAGTGTTGACTTCTCAGTGATAGTGTGGATGAATAAGCACCATTTCTACTTGATGTGGTACCATTTTGTGTGTGTGGTGTGTGTGTGTTGGGAAAATGGAGGCAATGTGGCAGGATTTCTGTGTTAAATTCTAAAATTAGGATTGTAGGGATTTTTAAACATTGTATCAGATGTTGATGGGAGTTGTATCTTTGGATGTAAAAACAAATGCATCTTTAAATGTAAATTGGTAATATGGCCTCTGTGATGGTTGGTTTTATGTGTCAACTTGGCTAGATTACAGTACCCAGTTGTTTAATCAAACAGTAATCTAGATATTGCTGTGAAGGTATTTTTGTAGATGTTGTTGTCATCTACAATCAGAAGACTTTAAGTAAAGTAGCTCATTCTTGAAAATGTGGTGGGCCTCATCCAATCAGTGGAAAGGCCAGAGGAGCAAAAACTGAGGTTTCCCAGAGAAGGAAGAAATTCTTCCTGAAGACTGCAACCTCTGCTCCTGCCTGAGAAATTCCAGCCTGCTGGCTGGCCTGCCATGCAGATTGTGGACTTGCCAGACCCGCAGTCATATAAGCCAATTCCTTGAAAGAAATCTCTTTATCTATGTGTATGTCTATGTTGGTCTGTCTATACATCCACCCATCCATCTATTTATCCATATATCTATATATCATCATCACCTGCTGGTTCTGTTTCTCTGGGGAATCTGACTGATAGTTTCTTAAATGGAAAGCATTTTAACGATTTGAAATAAATAATATCCAGGTAGATGTTGGGGGAGGGGAGTGAGGTTTGTTCTGATGTGTGTATCTCGGTGAGTGTTCTAGAAGGCAAGCCTTGTTAAGGCTGTGCAGAGCCTATGGGATGCAGCCTCTGTCCCTGAGCCTCCCTGCCTGTCATGCTGGGCATTCCAGCAGCAGCCCTAAAAGCTGCCCTTGCTGCGCCCCGTAGCATGCCCTTCTGCCTTCGCCCATCTTTGTCTTTGTAAGTCTGTTTCCTTCTACTTCAAACACATTTGCCCTCCTCTGTCCTCCTCCATGAAGTCTTCTCTAGTTCCTGCTTATCCCTTCATACTAAGAACCAGGTGCCTTTCATCCCTGCTTCCCTCTCACGTGTAGCATTTTCCACAGGGTGTTCTGTTGATTGTCTTTCTTCACTTGCTAAATGGTAATGACCATTTCTTACTCATCCTGGTATTCCCAGCACCTAGCACACTTCGTGATGTAAAGGAGGTGTTCAATCAATATTGCTGAAAGAATGACTCAATAGCTGACCCTCTCCTTCAAGGGTAAGCAGCTGCCTTTAAGTTGCAGATGTCTGGGAGGCATCGTCAGTGGCTACTCTTTGAGAGCTGAGTATACTCCTAAGCTCCTGGTACCTGACTTGCCTGAAGAGAAATCCCCAAGCAAACAGAGTTTTAATTACTGTCAAAGTCCTATGCTTTCAATATTTGTGGGGAA
This sequence comes from Galeopterus variegatus, assembly GCF_000696425.1. NCBI lineage: Eukaryota > Metazoa > Chordata > Mammalia > Dermoptera > Cynocephalidae > Galeopterus > Galeopterus variegatus. Next base: position 41,806 of record NW_007727978.1, read on the forward strand.
TTATATCTATGCCAAGCAGATTTAAGTTGATTGTGCAGAAATCTTTGTTGTCATATTCTGGTAGCATGGATGTTTCACAAAATCAAAATACAAATTTGGACCGATTTATTTCAACCTTTCTAATGAATGACTTGAAGCTCCACCTGCATTTATGCACAAGGAGTTCAATATCCCTTTTGAAGTTTTACCCAGCCAGCCAACCTTAAACTTGGTGCCTTACCTAGTCCAGTGTGGGGTCACTGGGATCTGTGTTTTTTAGATACCGAACATAGAAAAAGCTGGGCCACCTAATTATTTTTCTATTTCACATGTGTTTTGCTGCATCTGCTACATGCTGTTGCTGTTAAAGCTTGCTCCTGTGTAGTTGCATGGACTTCTGTCTTCTCGGCATCAGTGCCTTCCCTGGCCCAGACCCTGCATAGGCCACAGTGGTGTCCCTCACCCCAGAATGGCTGCGTTCAGAAGAGCTTCCACCAGCCACACCTGGTGCTGAAAACAACTCTCCTATCCATGCCCTTAGTGAGAAGGCCCAGGTCAGCAGCTTGGCTGCCTGCTTTCCCCACAGTTTTTACTTAGGCCTCATCATTCTTCCATACCATTAGGCCTTAGTCAGGTCCTCTGCAGTTAGCCTCTGTGCTTCCCAGCTTGGGGAGCAGATCGACCCATCTTCTTCCTGGTGATCAGCTGTGCAGGTCGGGAGTCTTAGAGAGCTTTGCTAGAGTCACAGAAGTTTATTATACTCTTTCCCATTCCTCTTCCCCAGTAACGTTGCCAAAATCATGGTCAGTTAAATAGCAGACAGATGTTTAAAATGCAGCGCCCTAATGAAAGAAACTTAAACTCAATCACTTTCCAAATCTGAATTGTCCACAGACTTTAAAATAAGGGCTAATAGGCACTCCATGCCCTTCACTCCATCACACATTTTCAGTTTCATGTTTTGCTATTTCTTTACCTTGTCCCTGTTCTAGCCAGAATATGTCACTAACTGCAGGGCTGCAACACACACAGCCTTGATCACACTGTAGGAATCTTCCTTGTTCTTCCACCTCCCTTTGTGGCACCCTCTGGTCCAGCATAAAAATAATTTTCACCCCAAAGCTATATTGATCCTTTACTATTCCAATGTTTTTACTTGAGCCTCTACTATACTAATAGGTTTTTAATTTTGTAAAATGTGGATATAACATATTTGCAGGAAAATATGTAGAACATGTATGCATGGCTTAATTATTGCACAATGAGTTATTACAAAATATTATTAAGTGAACATGCATGTTACCTGTGTTATCACCATTCACGTTAAACAAAAGAATATTGCCAGCATCCCGGGAGCCCTCTATCTTTCCTAGTAATAAACCTCTGTTTCCCCAGAGTAATCACTATCTTTTTTTAGGCCATTCACTTTCTTGCTTTGCTTTATACTTTTACCACTTATAATACTTCTCTAACACTATAGTTTAGTTTTGCCTGTTTCTGGGCTTTATATATTGTAATTATACAATATGTTCTCCTTTTTGTCTGGCTTCTTTTGTGTAGCAGCTTCTGAGAGCTACCCAAGCATTGTATAGTAGTAGTTTGTTCATTTTCACTGTTGAATAGTCTCTATTGTGGGACTACATTATAATATATTTATCCATTCTTTTGTTGAGAGACATTTGGGTTGTTTCCAGTATCAGGCTATTATAAATAATGATGCTGTAAATATTCCTGTACATTTCTCATGTGTACATCTGGGCCTGGATTTTTCTTGTGGGAAAGTTCCTAATTATAGATTGAATTTTGTGAATAGTTACAGATGTATTTTTTATTCCTTTTTATTATGTTTTGGTAATTTGTAGATGTTTTTCTAGAAACATCGATTTCATCTAAATTTTTACTTTTATTGGCATCAAATTTCTTAAAATGCACTCTTAAAGGTATTATCTATTTAATCTCTGCAGGATTTGTAGTGATGACCATATTTCATTTATGATATTGGTTATTTGTGCCTTCTCTCTACATTTTGATCAATCTTGCCAGGGAGTAATCAGTTTTATATCTTTTCATAGGACCAACTGTGTTCATTTTCTCTATGGCGTTTCTATTTTTCCTTACTAATTTAATGAAATTTTATTTTTAAAAATTTATATTTCTACTTTTGGATTAATCTTGCTGATTTCTAATTTTGTGAGAAAATACTTAATTTATTAATTTTTATTTTTATTGAAATACAATTGATTATACATATTTGTGGGGTACAGACTTGATATCAGTATTTGTGTGCAATATGTGATAAGACGTAATCATTCTTTGTGTCCATTAACCAATTTCTCCCTACCCCTTTCCCCTCCCCCACCTCTAGTAACCAAAGTTCTGTTCTCTTCTTCTGAAAGTTCAACCTGTTACTGTGATTCTTTTCTTGTTCTTTCTTCCTTCTTTCTTCTTTGCTTTCTTTTTTTTTTTTTTTTCTGACCGGTAAGGGGATTGCAACCCCTGGCACGGTGTTGTCTGCACCACGCTCAGCCAGTGAGCACACCGGCTATCCCTATATAGGATCTGAACCCGCAGGCTCGGCGCTACCAGCACTGCACTCTCCAGAGTGAGCCACGGGGTCAGCCCCTTCTTTCTTCTTTTCTTCCTTTTTTTCTCTTGTTTCTCTCATTTCTCTCATTTCTTTCTTTTCTTTCTTTCTTTTCTTCCCATTTGTGAGTGAGGACATGTGGTATCTCTCTGTGTCTGGCTTATTTCACTTAACGTAATTTTCTTCAAGCTCATCCATGTTATGAATGGCAGAATTTCATTCTTTTTTATGGCTGAGTAGTATTCCATTGTGTGTATATATATTTTCCTTACCCAGTTGTCTGTTGCTGGACATTTATGTTGGTTTCAGCTCTTGGCTATTGTAAATAGAGCTGCAATAAACATGGGAGTGCAGGTATCTCTTGGACATGATGATTTCCATTCCTTTGGGTATACACCCAATAGTGGGATTGCTGGATTGTATGGTAGATGTATATGTAGTTGCTGGATTGTATGGTAGATGTATATGTAGTTGTTTGAGAAACCTCCATACTGTTTTCCATAATGGCTGTACTAAGTTACAGTCACAACAACAGTGTGGGAGGCTTCTCCTTTCTCCACGTCTTTGCTAGCATTTGTTATTCTGTCTGTTTAATAATAGCTAGGCTAAATGGGATGAGATGTTATCTCAGTGTGGTTTTGACTTGCTTTTCCCTGATGATTAGTGATGTTGAACACTTTTTAATGTACCTGTTGGCCATTTGTATGTCTTCCTTTGAGAAATGTCTATTCAATTCCTTTGTGCATTTTTTAATCAGGCTACTTGGTTTTTTTTTATTAAGTTCATTCGAGCTCCTTGTATATTTTGGATATTAATCCCTTGCCAGCTGTATAGTTTGCAAATATTTTCTCCCATTCTGTAGGTGTCTTTTCAGTCTGATTGTTTCCTTTGCTGTGCAGAAACTCTTTAGTTTGATATAACCCAATTTGCTTATTTTTCCTTTTGTTGCCTGTGCTTTTGAGGTTTGATAAATTCTTTGCCCAGTCCTACATCCTGAAGTGTTTCCCCTATGTTTTATTCTAGGAGTTTTATAGTTTTAGGTATTATATTTAAGTCTTTAATCCATTTTGAGTTAAATTTGATATAAGGCAAGAGGTGTGAGTCTATTTCATTCTTCTACATATGGATGTCCAGTTTTCCCAGTACCATTTATTGAAGAGGCAGTCTTTTCCCCAATGTATGTCAAAGATCAGTTTGCTATAAGTATGTAGGTTGATTTCTGGGTTCTCTAATCTGTTCCATTGGTTCATGAGTTTTTATGTCAGTACCATGTTGTTTGGTTACTATACCTTGTAGTATAATTTGACATCAGGTAGTGGAATACCTCTGGCTTTATTTTTTTGCTCTAGATTGCTTTGACTATTTGGGGTTCTTTTGTTGTTTCATATGAATGTCAGGATTGCTTTTTCTGTTTCTGTGAGGAATGTCATTGGTATTTTGATGGGCATTGCATTGAATCTGTAGATTGCATTGGGTAGTATAGACATTTCCAAACATTAATTCTTCCAATCCAAGAGCATGGAATGTCTTTCCATTATTTTGTGTCCTCTTTAATTTATTTTAGCAGTGATTTCTTGTTCTTATTGTAGAGATTTTTTACCTCCTTGGTTAAATTGATTCCTAGGTCTGTTTGTTTGTTTGTGACTATTGTAAATGAGCTTGCTTCCTTGATTTCTTTTTCTGCCGGTAGTTATTGGAGTACAAAATCACTACTGACTTTCGCCTGTTGAATTTGTATCCTGCAACTTTACTGAAATCATTTATCTAAGAGTTTTTTAGTGGAGTTTTTAGGCTTTTCTATATATAGGATCATGTCATCTACAAACTGGGAAAGTTTTACTTCATCATTTCCAATCTGGATGCACTTTATTTCTTTCTCTTGCCTTATTGCTCTGGCTTGTACTTCCAGTATTATGTGAAATAGGAGTGGTGATAGTGGGCATCCTTGTCTTGTTCCTGTTCTTAAAGGAAACACTTTCAGCTTTTCCCCATGCAGGAATGATGTTGGTGGTGGATTTGTCATATATGGCTTTTATTGTGTTGAGATGCTCTCCTTCTATATCTAATTTGTTGAGAGACTTTACATGAAGGGATTTTGAACGTTGTCCAATGCTTTTTCAATATCTACTGAGATAATCATATGGTTTTTGTCTTTTATTTTGTTGATGTGGTGCATCACATTTATCGATTTGCATGTGTTGAACCATCCTTGCATCCCTGGAGTGAATCCTACCTGGTCATGATGCATATTTTTGATGTGCTGCTGTATTGTTTGCTAATATTTTGTGAGGATTTTTGTGTCTATGTTCATCAGGATATTGGCCTGTAGTTTTCTTTTTTGTTGTTGTGTCTTTGACTTTGTATCAGGGTGATGATGGCCTCATGGAATGAGTTTGAGAGAATGGCCTCTGTTTCAATTTTTTGGAATAGTTTGGAAAAGATTGATATTAATTCCTCTTTAAAGGTTGTGTAGAATTCAGCAGTGAAGGCTTCCGGTCCTGGGCTTTCTTTGTTCGGAGACTGTTGATTACTGTTTCAATATTGTTGCTTATTACTGGTCTGTTCAGGTTTTCTATTTATGGTTCAGTCTCAGTAGTTTGTATGTGTCCAGAAATGTATCCATTTCCTCCAGATTTTCAAATTTTTTGGTGTATACTTATTTTTAATAGTCTCTAATGAGTTTTGTATTTCTGTGCTATCAGTGGTAATGTCTCCTTTTTCATATCTTATTTTTGTTATTTGGTTCTTCTCTCTTCTTTTTTTAGTTAGTCTAGCCCTCTCTCAACATTGGACAGATCATCTAGGCAACGAATCAAAGAAACACAGGATATAACTATACTTTAGACCAATTATACTTGGCAGATATCTACAGAACATTTCATCAAACAACTATGGAATATACATTCTTCTCATCAGCACAAGGAATATTCTCTAGGATAGACTACATGTTAGGTCACAAATGAAGTCTCAAATTTAAAAAAATTGAAATCATTTCAAATATCTTGTCAGACCACAACAGATTAAAACTAGAAATCAATAACAGGCAAAACTTTGGAAATTATACAAATGCATGCGAATGAAACAACATGCTCCTGAACAACCTATGTGTAAAAGAAGAAATTAAACAGGAAATCAAAATTCTCAAAACTAATGGATATAAAGACACATTATATCAAAACCTATGGGATACTGCAAAAGCAGTGCTAAGAGTGAAGTTTATTGCAATAAATGCTTATATCAAAGGAATAGAAAGACTTCAAATAAACAACCTAGCATTACTCCTCAAAGAACTGGAAAAACAAGAACAATCCAATCCCCAAATTAGTAGATGGAAAGAAATAACTAAGATTAGAGCAAAACTAAATGAAATAGAGACCAAAAAAATGATACAAAAGATCAATGAAACAAGAAGTTGGTGTTTCAAGAAGATAAAATAGACAAACCATTAGCTAGACTACCTAAAATTTATTAACTCTTAGCATTTCTTTTCTAATATTTATTTCAAATTTAAAGTTAAAGCACAGTTTATCTGTATCTCATAATACTTTCATTTATTATCCAGTTCAAAATATTTACTCTTTCCCACTGAGATTTCTTTTTTTTTTTCCTTTTTGTCTTTTTATACTGACCGGTAACGGGATCGCAACCCTCGGTGTCACGCCCGTACCGGGGACCGGCAATGGAATCGCAACCCTCAGTGTTGCTCCCGCACTGCGCTCAGCCAGTGAGCGGGAACCGGTCACCACATGGGATCCGAACCCTCGGCGGGAGCACCGCCGCACTCCCAAGTGGTGCACTCTCCAGTGCGCCACCGGGCTGGCTCCCCACTGAGATTTCTATTTTGACTCATGTTATTTAGAAGTGTATGTCTTAGTTTCCAATGATCGGGGATTGTCAAATTATCTTATTACTGATCGGTAGTCTAATTACATTGTGAACAAAGAATATTCTCTATATGCTTTGGTCATTTTAAATTTTTTGAGACTTGTTTTATGGCCCTGTTTATGGTCAATATTTCTAAATGTTCTCTGTTGCTTTAAAAGAACGTGTATTCTGTAGTTGTGGGATGAGTTATTCTGTATACATCCAGTAGGTAGAGTTTGCTAATCCTCTTATTCAAATCCTTTACATTCTTACTAGTTTGTTTTTATCTGCTTGTTTTGTTGGTTGAGAGAAATATGTAGATACCTCACATTTTCTATGTGAACTTACCTATTTTTCCTTATGGTTTTGTTGATTTATTTTAATTCATATATTTTGAGGGCACATTGTATCTTCCTGATGAGTTAAACCTTTTATCATTAGTAAGGATCCCTCTTAAACTATAATCATACTTTTCACTTTTAAAAATTTATATTAATATAGCTACACCAGATTTCTTGTCATTATTGTTGCATGTTATCTTTTTCCACCATTTTACTTGCAACCTTTGTATAGCCTTAGTTTTAGATGTACTCTTTAATAGACTTTGCAGGTTTGAAAAATACTTTTATTTGGTCCATACACTTTTTTTCTGCTTTCTGCATTGTCTGTTTCCTCTGAGTTTCTCATTTGTGTTTAGTCTTGAGCTATTTTTTTTCTTAAGAGATTTTTGTCAAATCTATGGTGATATTTGAAGTCTACTCATATTTAAGAGTGAACAATAAAAAGATGATTGGAAAGGCTCTGTACATGGACAGGCTTGTTGATGGGTAAGATAGGAGGGAGGAAGGGAAGTTGTGGTTGAAAGGAATTTGGCTGTTTCAGTGGGGACTCTCACTTGTTAATAAATCATGATGGGGCGAGCTGGTCAGTTTTCTTTGGGATGAAACTTCTGTCTTCAACACAGATAAATAACATTGGGGCTAGTGGGACTCTCACAATTTAATATATATAGGAAAAGCCTTGTATTTTTAAAGCTTCTTCTCATTAAGGTGTCTCATTCCCTGTTTGAATTTCTTCACATGGAAAACATCCCATCTCAGCTAGGTGGAGTGAAAGTCTCTTTTTGGTTATATGGGCTAGAGGTGGGTACTTCGTGGCCTGACGACTCATCATGCAGGATTTCCACTGATCTTTCTGTTTTCAGTTCTATCCTTCCTCTCTCACCCTCAGAAATATTGAACCTCCAGTCCCCTGAGCATTACTGGGATCCAGCGGCAGAATTTAGCTCCTTTCTTAATAAATACTGTAGAAGGAGTTAATGCAGCAGAGAAAGCTGAAACTATGTCCATCACCATTCCTCAGTCTGCTTTCTAAAATTTTATTAAAATTTCTCATGTTCTGTCATCTCTTCTCCTACTCTGCAGGTCTTTTCTTTTATTTTTTTATTCTTGTACTGTTATTTTAGTAGATTTTAGAGGAGGGAAACATAATTTCTCACTCCAATAAATTTACATATAAACTTGTTTACATGTGGCCCCAAAGAGCCTCCTGGGAAATTACATCTCAGACAGTTGAAGCAAGGATATCAGGCTCAAGCTCATGGGCAGGTATTGAAAAGGAAGGATTATAATGAATAAAACACAAGATATTTTACTCCTAGTTCCATTGGCTTACACTTGGATCAGAGGGTAAAAGGCAAGAGCAAGAAAAAGTTAAAAGAGGCATTTGTCTGTAATGTCTGCAGGCATTTGTCCATAATCTGCAGGAATTGAGATTGTGAGATGTCCACAGCACTGTTGACATTGGCTGGTGGTGGCACAGGCATGGTATAGTGATGTGGGTGTATTGGTGACTGGTCTCAGAGTTTGTGAAGGTGGCACTGATTACGGTAATAGAATTTGCAATGTCTTCATTGCTCATAGCACAGACATATCAGTACCTCTGGGCCTTGGCATACACGCTTACAGCATAAGTAGCAGTAGCAGGGTCTTTGGACATCAGTAGAAGAGAGGGTATCTTTGGAACTGCTTTTGACATCATTATCAACTGTATTTCATTACAGTGAGTTGAAGAAGAGGAAAATCATACTGTAGTAGCTAAAAGTACTAGTTCTAACAGCACAGAGACAATGCTCAGAAAACTCGTTGAGTTATTTGAAGGAACGTGGAACTTGATGGGTCTGCAATGTTCACAAGGTGGGTGGAAATGTGTCTTTCCCCCCCTTTTTTTAACCACAGGTTGATGGCTGATGTGGTGCAGCTTATGAAACAGATGTGGCAAATGCAGAGCATGAAATTCTTCATTAAATCAAATTAAACCATATAATTAGGAAAATTGTGTAACAAATTTATGGAGCAACAAGAACTATTTCACTTCTAATTTGAAGGGAATTTGATAGTAATAAAGCAATGGCAGGCTAAAGAGATGTCCCACGGGTTTTAAGGTTCTTATTGTGAAGGTGCAAGGTCAGGCAGGGGAGGTGAAACACAGAGGGAAAGGTGCTTCGGAGTCCTGCATCTGCTACCCCAGGTTGCTCTTGTATCACTGACAAACCCACTTCCAGGGCTTCTCTCCCAAGCACCCATTTTGCCCTCCACCCTTCTATTCCACACCACTAAGTGATGTCTTCTTAATCTGGTCTTCTTGTTACCTTCTCCTGAGACTTTGTAAAAGGCCTACAAAAATCTTTGATCTGTCAGAAATGTAGCCTCCACTCTCTCCAAGCTATGCATTACTGCCTTTATTTTGTCTTCTGTCAATACTTTTTATTTCAAAATCAGGCTCCCTTTAGGCTAGCTAAGAGATGTTACTTCCTTATCTGACTTTTTCTCTATTCAGTGCAAGATAGTCCCTCACTTCTGGTCACTCATTTGACAGGCTCTCGTAGTTTGCCCCATGTCTCTGAGAATGGAGAGACATTCTCACAGACTGGTGTTAACTAGAACACATTCTACATTTTTTAACTGGAGACAGAAGTGGTCTCCAAACTTTAGCATACTTCTGAAATTTGTATATGTAAACAGTACATTAATATTTATACAGTCTCCCCCATTGCCTTGGACAGCATCATAGTAAGCATCCATACCTTTATCCTTGTTTTTATTAGGAATAATTTGAAAATCCACCTCAGTCTGTCAGCTATGCTGGTGACTCTTTTCTTGCAGCCAATTTAGTGTCATTGCTTTCTAAAAGAATGAAAGGATTGTTGAATTGTTAAAATTGGACAAAATATTCAAAACCACATTTTTAGGCTCTAGCATCTTTCCTTGGTGAATAGTTACAATGTTTTATTGCAGCTAAAAGGGCTCAGTCAAGTTGGCTTAAGAACAAGGATGTGTTGGGACAGTGATTATTAGGAAGTAACAGGGGTGTCCGTGGAATCCAAAATGCAGGAGTGCAGGTCATGAGAAAGCACTGGAATCAGACCCCACATCACCCATGTTCTTGGCTATCTTCTTATTTTCTTTGCACAAGTCAGCCCACCTCCATTGTCTCTTTGTCCCTCCACACCCTTTCCTTCTGTACTGCTACAGACTTTGTTCCCCAGCTCACAGGGGATGATATGTGGTCACCAATAATCACTGGGTTGTTTTTCACTTAACCTCTGAGAAAGAGATTTCTTTCTTTTTTTGTCTTGGTTCTAAATTACCAGAGAAGTAAATAAGAAGATAACATCAGAGTTGAATATCATTATCCACATGTCTTCATAAGTTTACCCCTTTCTCAGGAGGAAATTACAGGAGGCACTGGGTGATAATCTAGGAAGTGACCAATAACTCCAGGGTGCTATTTCCTTCCTCTCAGAAACTTATGAGTTTACAGGTATCAAGCTCATGGTTGAGCGTATAGCGAGACATCAGTCATTATTTGTTTAATGAATAAATGAATATGAAATAAGATAGATGTTTACGTAATATAAATTCACATGCTGCAAGGAGGGTTCCCAGGTAAAAAGACAGTCCCCTTTCCCCTTCCCCACATCACCAGAGCCTAAAGTTTCTTCAAGAAGAACAGGGGATAAATGGTTAGGAAATGGTGTTGAGTAGCCAAGGGGAAGAGAGTAAGAGGTGGTTGAATTCATATCCAGGAGAAGGTGGAGGGGAGGCGGGGGAAGGAGAAGAGAAGGAAAAGAATCATTATCACATGTGCTTTGGATGTGAGAATTTTGTAGGAAGTAGAAAAGCAGTCTAATTTTTCAGGTTTCTTCATTTTATTATACACAGTGGACAAATTATAGTTTCTGGCAGAGGTTAATTATTGTTTTAATGTACCAGTGTTTTTATTTTATTATTTCTTATCTATTTTGACCTTTTACAACTATGAACACTTACCTTCACTGACACACATCCATTAAAATTGAACTTGCTTTTTTGTCCTACTTTGAGCAGCATCAGAATCTTAGAAAAATCTATAAATTATTTTATGCCCTTCTAATTAGTTGGAAGGAAGCATGCTCATGAAGGGTAAATTAATTGCCATTCTGGCTTAGTTTGCAATTAACTTTCACGCACACAAAAAAATTGATGGCAGATCATTATGTATATTTTATTTGAACAGTTCTAAACACATTGAATGTTTAACATTAAAAAGTGATTAAGTTAGGTGTGAAATTACTTTTAGGTAATTTGTGATTCTCTGGATTCCTTTGGGAATTTATTGGGGTTCTTTTGGCAATGAGCTCAGGATTTCAAAATTTTGTCCTTTCTATTATTTTTCTAATGACTTTAGTAAAGGTAAATGAAGTATCTTGATTTTTCTTATTTAATTATAAGTAGAAGACAGGCCAATTTTGAGCATCAAATTAAATTGCATATTCCTGGAGCGTTTATGAAGCTGACCAAAAAAAAAAAAAAAAAATTGAACTAAGAAACTTGGAGTATAACCACAAAAATACTGTAACTTTAAAATTAGTTTTGAGGCTGTATTGTTTTTTTAACCTTGTAAACCTCTTCATTTTTACTTCAAAGGACAAGCATCAAATGTAGTTTGGCAGTATCTATTTAAAGGGCAGTGAAATAAGTTTCCTTTTTTTTCCCCATATGGATAAAACAAATGTATTTTACTATATAGCTCTTGTATTGTTTGTGCCAGCAACTAGCTGCACTGAAGTATGTATTGATACCTAGTCTCATTTAAAGGATTCTTTTAAATATGATTCAGTAGATTCACAATATTTTACTTTTTTTAGTATTAGTCAACTAATATCTTCAAAGTAAATGTATTTACAACATAAGATTGCAGAAAGTTGAGGATGTGTTCTTCAGTTTGATTTGATTATATTCTGGCCTCTAGCTTTTTATTCTAGAAGAGGTAGTAAAAATGATACAATGATATTCTATTCTAACTTTGTTATGGCATCATAATTACAAAATAAATCCCACAATTTATCCTTGATGTCTTCTTTTATTTTATCTTATATTGCAAGTCCTCGTTTTTACCTTTTGTGTTTTTATGCTCTTCCTTGTTTGGCCCTGGTCAGATTTAAATAATCTTACACTAATCAATTGACTACTTAATTCATTTAAATATTTATTGCATTCCTAAAATATACTATACACTGGTCAAATAATTTACCTGCCCAGGTGAGTGAAATATGTTCTTTACCCTTTAATGACTAAGTCTTGTGGGAGAAAGGGCCAATGTGAGAAAATCATTAAAATACTTGGAAAATTATTTAACATAGAGGTATATTCAAAGTGTTATGGTAGCTCCAGGGAAGGGATGACTTTCAGAGGTAATGGCAGGAGATTTCTCAGTGGGCAGGTTGAGTTAGTAATCTCAGCCAGAAAACAGGGGATGGTGTTCTAGACAAAGAACACATTTGGGCAGTAGTGATAATGTGTGTCATAGAATGGTGGGATATTGGTAAGACTGATTTCCTGGTGGGGAGGAGGACCTGAAAGGAGACTGTGAAATGCAAAAAGATGAGTCCAAAGAAAGAAGATGGCTTGCGGAATGTGAAGGGTATTTTTATCCATGCTTTACCTTGTGACAATGGGAACCACTATATTGTTTTAGAAAATGGAAGCCAGGATGCCAGAGGTTTGCCATATTTTTAAATGCCTACTATGAAATGTTGTGCTAGAAGCTTTACATATTTTATTTCATGTAATCCTCAATAAACCCCTATAAGGGAAAGGTATTTTGATCCCCGCTACATAGATGAGGAAAAGGATGATTATCAAGGTTGATCATTTGTCCCACGTCATGGGAGTGTAAACCTAGTACTTTCTGGTTCCAGGACTCCTGCTCCTCCAGTATACCATATCACTTCCCCGGAAGTCACGATAGTGGCAATAAAGAGTCTACAATAAGGGGAAAAGAATAACAGGAAAATAGGAGGCGATTACTTTAATTTCAGATTAGAGATGACTATGAACAGAATGAAGACGGTCGTAGTAGGGATGACAGAAAAACAGCATAGATCTCAGAGCCTTCCAGAAGTAACCTTAGTGATTAATCAAATGTTGAGAGTAAAGAACAGGGAGGAATTAATGTAATACTAAGTTTTCCATGTCTAGCACAAATGAATTTTATTGAGTGGGCTGAAGTAAGGCAAAGAATGGAAGGAAAATTTGATACAGGATGAATTCATAGTCAGGTTGGGTTTGGTCAACAAAAACTCCATCTACAATCTTATTATGGATGTCTTCATTGCAGAAATTGGAGGGAATGAATGGCTAAAGTTGGGAAATTTGCGGTGGTATTTTATCAGTGAGCATTTTTAGGTCCGGATGCAATTATAATCATTCCAGGCTACTTCTAACAGTATCTGCAGAATTTTTTTTAAAGATAATTTATTATACATACTTGTGGGGTACAAAGTTAACTATCAATAGTTGTGTACAATATGTGATGGTCAAATCAGGATAGTTAGCTTACTTGTCATTATAATACATAATCATTCTTGTGTCCGTCAACCAATTCTCATTAACCTCCCTCCCTGTCACTTTCTCCTCCCCTTTTCCAATTCTAGTAACCACAGTTCTGTTCTCTCTTTCCAAAAGTTCAATGTATTATTGTGTCTGATGTTTCCCTCTCTCTCTCTTCGTTATTTGTTCATTTATGGATCCAGCTCCCACTTACAAGTGAGGACATGTGGTATTTCTCTTTCTGCACCTAGGTTGTTTCACTTAGCGTGATTTTCTCCAGGATCATCCATGTTGCTGTGAATGGCAGAATTTCATTCTTTTTTATGGCTGAGTAGTATTCCATTGTGTACATATACCACAATTTCCTTATCCAGTCATCCATCAAAGGACATTTAGGTTGGTTCCATAGCCTGGCTATTGTAAACAGAGCTGCGATAAACATGGGAGTTTGGGTATCCTTTTGACATGATGATTTCCGTTCCTCTGGATATATACCAAGTACTGGGATTGCTGGATCATATGGTAGTTCTATACGTAGTTGTCTGAGGAAGCTCCATACTGTTCACTGTAATGGCTGTACTAATTTACAGTCCCATCAACAGCATAGAAGTGTTTCCTTTTCCACACATCCTTGCTGGTGTTTGTTATTCTCAGTCTTTTTGATAAGAGCCAGTCTAATGGGGGTGAGATGATATCTCAAAGTATTTTGATTTGCATTTCCCTGATGATGATGAGCACTTTTTCATATCCCTGTTGGCCATTCAAATATCCTCCTTTGAGAAAAGCCTTTTCAGCTCCTTTACCCATTTTTAATTGGATTTTTTTTATTGTAAAGTTGTTTGAGCTCTTTGTGTATTTTGGATATTAATCCCTTGTCAGATGCATAGTTTGCAAATATTTTCTCCCATTCTTTTGGTTGTCTTTACACTCTGTAGATTGTTTCCCTTTGCTATGCGGACGCTTTTTATTTGATATAATTTCATTTGTTTATTTTCCCTTTGGTGGTCTGTGCTCTGGGGTCTTATTCATAACCTTTTGCTCAGTCCTACATCCCAGAGTGTTTCCTGTATGTTTTCTTCTAGGAGTTTTAAAGTTTCAGGTCTTATATTTAAGTCTTTAATCCATTTTGAGTTGATTTTGGTATATAAAGAGAGGTACAGATCTAGTTTCATTCTTCTACATATGGATATCCAGTTTTCCCAGCAACATTTATTGAAGAGGATCTTTTCCCCCTTTGTATGTTCTTGGTGCCTTTGTCAAAGATCAGTTGGCTGTAAATATGTGGGTTGATTTCTGGGTTCTCTATTCTGTTCCATTGGGCAACATGTCTGTTTTTATGCCAGTACCATATTGTTTGGTAGCTTTGTAATATAGTTTGAAGTCAGGAAGTATAATGCCTCCTGCTTTCTTTATTTTTGCTCAGGATTGCTTTGACTATTTGGGGTCTTTTGTTATTCCATAGGAATGTTAGGGTTGTTTTTTCTATTTCTGTGAAGAATGCCATTGATATTTTGATGGGGATCACATTGAATCTGTACATGGCTTTGGGTAATATAGACATTTTCACTATGTCGATTCTTCTAATCTATGAATAAGGAATGTCTTCCCATCTTTTAGTGTCCTTTTTCATTTCTGTCAGCAGTGGTTTTTAGTTCTCATTGTAGAGATTTTTCACCTGCTTGGTTACTTGGTTAGATTTTTTTTTTTATCTTTGACAAGATACTTATTCATTTTTTATTGGTTGTGAATGTTCATGGGGTACAAAGCTGACTGTCACCACTTGTGCCCAAGATGTGATGGCCAGATCCATACTGGCAGCATGCCCATTTCTTGGTTAGATTTATTCTTAGGTATTTTATTTATTTATTTTTGGTTACTTTTGTAAATGTGCTACTTTCTTGATTTCTTTTTCTGCTAGTTTATTGTTGGATATAAAAACACTGCTGATTTGTGTATGTTGATTTTGTATCCTGCAGCCTTACTGAATTCATTTATCAGCTCTAAGTTTTTTTTGGTAGAGTTTGTCTAGAATCTTGTCATCAGCAAACAGGTACAATTTGACTTTGTCTTTTCCTATTTGGATGCCCTTTATTTCTTTCTCGTGTCCAATTACTCTGGCAAATACTTCCAGTACTATATTAAATAGGTGTGGTAAGAGCAGGCATCCTTGTCTTGTTCCTGTTCTTAAAGGAAGATATTGACAGTGGGTTTGTCATATATGGTTTTTATTGTGTTGAGATTCCTTCCTTCTATACCTAATTTGTTGAGAGTGTTTCTCATGAAGTGATGTTGAATTTTGTCAATGCTTTTTCTTCATCTATTGAGATAATCAAAGTTTTTGTTTTTGATTTTGTGGATGTGGTGTATCACGTTTATTGATTTGCATATGGTGAACCATCCTTGCATCCCTGGGATGAATTTCATTTGATCATGATATATGATCTTTTTGATTTGTTGCTGTATTGTTTGCTGGTATTTTGCTGAGGATTTCTGCATCTGTGTTCATCAAGGATATTGCCCTGTAGTTTTCTTTTTTTGTTGTATCTTTGCCTGATTTTGGTATCAGTGTTATGCTGACCTCATAGAATGAGTTTGGGAAAATGGCGTCTGTTTCAATTTTTTGGAATCCGTTTGGGGATTTTTGAGTTTCTTGAATCTGGAAATCTGTTTCTCTACCAATACCTTGGAAGTATTCTGTGATTATTTCTTTGAATAGGTTTTTAATGCCTTTTTATTTTTGCTCCCCTTCTGGAACACCCATGATTAGGATATTTGTGTGATTGAGGCTGTCTGATAGCTCCCAAAGATTTCCTTCAGTTTTTAAAAGTCTTCTTTTCTTTCTTTTCTTTTATTTTCTTTCTTTTCTTTTCCTTTTTTTTTTTTTTTTTTTTTTTTTCTGCTTGGGTTGTTTCAAAACACTGTCTTCAAGATTAGAAATTCTTTCTTCTGCTTGCTCAAGCCTGCTGCTTAAGTTCTCGAATGTAGTTTTTATTTCATTGAATGAGTCCTTCAGTTCCAAGAGTTCTGCCACATCCTTTTTTATAGCATTAATCTCTTTGTAGATTTCCTCCTTTATGTCTTGGATTATTTTTCTCATTTAATTGTGTTGTCTGTGTGACTCTTCTTATATCTCACTGATTTCTTTAAGATTGTTGGTCTGAATTCTTTTGCATCTATTTCAAGGGTTTCTTGTAGATTGGGTTCTGATATTTGAAGTTATTGTATTCTTTTGAGGGTATCATATTTTCTTGCTTTTTATATTTCTAGTATCCCTATGTTGATGCCTAGTCATCTTGTGGAGCAGTTGCTTCTTTAGTTACTCGAGTGGCTTTTCAGGAGAGAGAACTCCTCCTGCAGATTTGTTTTATGTTCCCTGTTGGGTGGGATTTCTTAATTTTGGTTCCACATAGATTCTGTAGTCCAAGAAGTTTCAGGTAGATTCAAATATTCTGGGTAGAATCAGCAGACTGGTGGGCACTGACAGATGTGGTGTGGCTAAGGGTGATTGAGGTCATGTGAACTGGGGTTCCTGCTGCAGCACTGTGCTTTAGTAGTGGTAGCTTTGTGGGGGAGGGGCTTCAGAGGCTGTGGCCTGGTGGTGTGAGTTTCCTATTGCCTAACCATATGGGATTGGACTACAGAAGGCTCAGCTGGGTGGAGGCCATGCAGGGCAGTGCTTTGGAGGCCTCTGTATGGCAGCTTAAGGCTCCCGAGGCAGAAGCCACAAGGGTGGTGGCTCTTGAGGCTGCTGCCAGGTGGCCCAAGGCTCCTGCAGTGGAGACACATGGAGCAGGGCTCTGGAGGCTGCTGTCCAGTAGTTCAGAACTCTTGCTGTGGGGGCCACAAGGAGCAGGGCCCCAGAGATTGCTTCCCAGTTGCAAACCTAACCAGGGTGAAAGCTACAAGGGGTAGGGTTCCCAGGGCTGCTATAGGGCTGTTCAGATCTCTTGTAGCAAAACCTGCAAGGGGCAGGGCTCCCTTGGCTGCTGCAGGGCTGTTCAGGTTATCTGCAGCATTTTTGACATTCTGGTGGACCTTGTCCCATAACTTCATTGCCAAGGTTTGTCCTGGAAGGTCTTTAAACATGTATTGGGCTTCATCAAAGTTTTTCAATAGTCAAGAACTAGAAACTTTGAATAAAAATACTAAAATGAGTTATTTGCATACTAGTTGGCTAAGTGATGAGGTTAAAGTCTGTTAATTATTTCATTACAGACATAAAAGTGGGTAAAAGTAATAAATATAATTAATTTAGGTTTGATTCTTGGCATTTTGTAGTGACAAATTTTCACTCAATGCCTTAAGAATAGTTAGAGCTTTTGCTTTAGTTTCACTGTGTTTAATGCAAGTCTGTACTCATGTAAGTCAACTCCTTATCCATGATTTACTTGTGTATGAAGTTCCCACTCTTGTTTATGTTGCCCAAACATGGCTTGGAGAGACAGCTGTGACATTATGAATCCAGCTGGCCGCAGATGGATCTTCAGTGAAGCTTGAATCCATATTGGTTTTGTGATCTATGGTTTACTGCCTCCTGTTAAACTTTCAGAGACTCAACCCTTAAATCACCTGGCACTGACTGCATCCACTTACACATAAGTAATAGGCTGAAGTGAACCAGAACTTGTGTTGCTAGTGATCAAGACTGTCACCTGTAAAACTGATTCATTATATTATATTTTTATTGACCATTTAGCCCATTTTACAGTCTGTTTAGTCACTTAGCACATAGTTTTAACTAGTGATAGTCTTGGTAGTTCATGTTGTTAAGCTGTTATGATAACGATTAAACTTTCCTGGAACCCACACATTTGTTATGGATTTGACAGCTAAGCTTGAAATCTCAAGAAAAAAAAAAAACTGAAGTTAGAGGTCAAGAAGAAATTCACTTAGGATCTTTAAAGACTGTATCAGTGATCAATATTTACCTGGAAGGCTGGTGGAATTGCAAGATTTTCTAGATCCATGCATAGTGGAAATAACCTGCTTAAGCACAAACAAAAACAAACAAAATGTATGTATGAACAGTTGAAATAATAAGCTAAAGCACCAAACAAAACTAAAACTTTTCTCTCCTTCTGAACAGAACTGTGGTTACTAGAGGTGGAAAAGGGGAGGGGAGGGGGTTAATGAGAAATTGGTTAATGGACACAAAGAATACTTACGTTTTATAATGATGAGTATTCTAACTATCCTGATTTGATCATCACATATTGTACACAGGCACTGATATTCAACTCTGTACCCCACAAATGTGTATAATCAATTATGTTTCAATTAAAAATATGTTAAGAGGCGACTACATGGACGAACTTGGGTGACATTATGCTAAGTGAGATAAGCCACGCACAGGAAAACAAATACTGAATGATCTTGCTTACGTGTGGAATCTAAAAAAGTTGAACTTGAAGCAGAGAGGATAATAGTGGTTACCAGAGGCTGGGGGAAGGGGGAATGGGGAGATGTTGATCAAAGGGGATAAAGTTTCAATTATAAGAAGAGTAAGTTCTGGGGATCTAATGTATGGCATGGTGCCTATAGTTAATAAAACTGAATTGTATACTTCAACAAAAACAAAACACCCTAAAATCTAAACCTTCAGTGGTGCCTCCTAGCAAATAAAATTTAATTCTGAATCACTCCTCAAAACTACTGGGTGTAGGAAGCTTCATAATTTATATTATTTATAGTCCAATGCAATATTCAAACTGGCTAAAATTGCTTATGTGGATGTATGTATATTCTCTTCTTTACAAGCCAACCAGGAAATATTGTTAAGTATTAATGGATATACAAATTGATGAAATAGCTGAAGATTCTTATGACAGGTCTGTGTATTTGTAACTCTCCTCATATTTGTTCACAGCAGCAAAAATAAGAATAATACTAGTCTTTATATATCACTCTTTTAAATATACAAATTGTTTCATAAATTGCCTGTGCTATCTCATCTGCATTGTTATAGCATCTAGTATTTATCATGTGCCCAAAGCCCCAGAGGAGGATAATTAATTTGTGCTGATAGGTGAATACAGGACGGCTATCCTGCAGTCAAGGAGCTACAAATGTAGGTGCAGAAATAAAGTAAATACACAAAGCAATTTAAAAATATTTTTGATATCTTTCTCTGTGGAAAAGTTCATCATGATTCAATCTCACTTTATTGCTCTTTGTAGGGTTCAATATACATAAATCTTATGCCATACAGATGTAAATATGAATAATTTGGGTCAATTCATTAATTTATAAGTTAAGCAAATGTTTATTGATTATTTACTATAAGCAGGCAGTGCTCTAGGTACTGGGGAATCAGTAGTGAACAAAATAGCCAAAATTGCTTCCTGTCCTCCTGCAGCTTATTATCTAGTTTTAGATCTTGTTTCTTCTCTGTGTTTTCAGTGATGTGCTCTTATTTCTTGACATTCTAGTAATTTTTCAGTGGCTGACAGATGTTATGTATAAAACTGTATAGAGAATCTAGATGATATGTATTTTATTCTTTCAGAAAAATTTCCCTCTTTCCTCTGTTTGGAAAAAGTAGAAGCTGATCACCATAGTCTAGTCATAGAATGGCCTGAGTAAGGGCTGACTGACACTTTCATCAAGGATCCATCCATCTCTGGTTTACACTAGCCCTCTATAGCCCTGTATCCTCTTGGACCACACTCTGAGCAGATTCTGCACTATAATAGTCTGCGCAGCATGCTGAAGTTGCCAAACCTCTGTAATTCTTCGTAATGACTTTATTTGGCCATTGAGCTTCCCCTCTGAACAAGTTCAGAATCTGGCAAATGTCTTGGAAGATAAAGCAGCTGTTTGTCATGCTGTCTTCTGGGCTCCTCCTTTATCACTAGGATCTTGGCTCCTTAAGGTTGTGTCTCCAGCCCACTGAGATCACCCTCTGCCCAAGTAAAGCCCAGATTCTTATCCTCTTTCCTTGCATACAGAATCATCAAATTCCAAGGAAAAATACATCTAACTTTTCCATAATCCTAACCTTTCCACAGTTCTTTCCAATCTGTCTTTTTTTCCTATTCCTCATAGCCTCATCAACTCTCTGATACCTTAAAGAAGATTTTGGGATGGTAACTTTTTGTATTTTATTCACATTTTTTTTAAGTTGTACTTCACTGGATCATTGACCTGTTGCAAGTGTATCCAGTCCACCTCTATTTTTAGATACTGAAATAAAAGAATGATGCCTTCTCTTATGTACATCTGTACAATCACAAGGAGTGTATCCTGAAATTTCCACTCTACCTCAATGTATTCTAGAACTAATTGAAAATGGGACAGGTAGGGAAGTGGCATTGAGCAAGTTCTTTAAGAGAGATGCTGTTGAAAGAGCTGGACAATTAGCAGAGCTAATATTCTATAGTACGTTGGGTTCACTGCCCGAGAGCTGTTTAGTGATAGTGGTACTTAATGGAGTAACACATAGCTGTCCAAGTTAACTTGGGGTCTCTTAAATTCAAGCTACTTAGATTGGTGAACTCTATGAATGGGAGTCCAAGACTTGATGGTAGCTAAGGGAAACTAAAGATTTGCATGCTACATCTAGCTACTTATTATGACTTATCTTCAAAGGAAATAAGTCTTGGACTTCATTATCTACTAAAATACTGGGGGACAGAGTACATATTCTTTGTGATTTTTATATCTCCACTAACACTTGTAGGAAGAAGTTATTACATAGTGGTTAACTGCCTGGATTTTGGATCCAGTCAAGATTAGATTCAAATCCTGTACATTTAATATGTGCTTGACCTTGAACAAGTTGCAAAAACTTTCTAACCCTCAATTCCATATCTGTGAAATAGGAATAATAATACATTTAATTGTACGGATATGAAAGTTGACGGAGACACTATATTTAATGTGCTAATAACTATTCCTGACATGTTGTAAACATGCAATTTATGGTAGCTCTACATTATTTGACTATTATAGAAATCTATGGAATTGGAGATTCAGACTTTTGGGGTAAGACCTCAAGACATTTACATAGACCCTCCAAGGTAGATGAAGGAAGCTCGTGGAAAAAGAGTTATTTTAAGAATTTATAAGTTCACTTTTGTTGTTAAATAAAACTACATATTTAAATATCTATGTATTTAAAGGATAAAAAACTATATTATATAACTTCAGAAAAAACCTGAACTGGAGGTAGTTTACTTCTCAGTGGCTTAAAAAATATGCTTTTTAATAATTTCAGTAGATACACGTATCATTATCTATTATCTATTATGTTTTAAAATTAATCCAAGAAGAATCAAGTTTAATACTTTAGATTATATAGGTATTGTCATGTATAAGAAAAGGAATAAAATTTAAAGTAAGGAAAAATTATGAGTGAAAAAATTTAGAGTAAAATAAAAATATGAGAGAGAGATTTGATTCCTAGCTACCATTCGTTAGTTATGTGATATTGATTGGGCAAGTAAAGTGACCTGAGTCTCAGTATTCTCAAAGAAATTGCAAAATGGGAAAAATAATTCTTAGCGTTTTCTTGAGTATAACATAAGAAAATGGAAATGAAAATGCTTAATAATTGATAAGCATAGTCTTCTCACTGGTATTTAATGATCAGTTGTACCTTTGAATCGTTCTCTGAATATGTAAAGAATATGAATGGGTATTATAGCAAGCAAACAAGAATTAGCTGTATGAAAAGAAAGTGATAAAATTTAAATCTTCTCCTTATTGTTAT
The DNA here is from genome assembly GCF_000696425.1 of Galeopterus variegatus. NCBI lineage: Eukaryota > Metazoa > Chordata > Mammalia > Dermoptera > Cynocephalidae > Galeopterus > Galeopterus variegatus. The sequence continues at coordinate 63,815 of NW_007727978.1, forward strand.
TTCAGTAGTAATTTAAACCACACATTTGAATCAAATTTTACATTACTTTATTCTGTGGAAATTTTTTCTGAAATCTTGAAGTTATTCTGAACATTGTTCAGGTATCATAGTATATCTAAGGCCTGGTTCTGACTTGACAGAACTGAAGGAAAGTTAGCTCTTCTCTCTCCTTTCAAGTTGTTCTAACTCAAGAATTGTTTCTGCTCTGCTCATACTTGAATGAGCATGAAATGATGCCTTTGCTGAGTATTTCTGTTTGATTTTTCAAAAGCTGTTGTCAGTCATGCAGCTCAAATATGAAACACACATGGTAATTGGCAGAGCCACATTCAGTCTCCAAATCTAATTGGAACTGACCCAGACACCCTAAGAGCTCTTCCTAGACTTTCAGATTTATGAGGATATGTGGTGAGACAAAATCAAGAAAGCTCGCTGAGAAGGGAAAAGTCCCTTCACATCTTGCTGAACCAGAAAGCTTTGACTATATGGCTGAGTCTGGACAATGTTTTGTGTGTTTGTTTCCACAGAGCATATATCATTACAGACTATATGGGCATCCGAAATGAAAGTTTCATGAAATTAGCTGCAGTAGGGACCTGGATGGGGGACTTTGTCACAGCTTGGATGGTAAGAAAATTTTAACTTTGCTCATTTGAAACAAACATCAGATGAAAGATATGTTCATAATGTTGGAAATACGCTATCTTTGGTTTACAGTAAAATAATTACCTCTGTTTTGAGTGGAACACATTTATGAATATAGATAAATACAGAGATTATATGCAATATTGGTGGACCTCAGAAAAAAATCAAATCAATGCAATTAGAATATTAATGATGGTTCTCTCCCAGGATATATATGTGTGTGTGTGTGTGTGTGTGTGTGTGTGTGTGTGTATGTTTGAGCATACGAATATATACACATTCATATAATTAATAGAAAATTCTTCCCAGAGAAGTTCTAAATAATTTGTGAAGATTGTCTTTTTTTGACATGTACAGTTTTCAGGTAAGGAATGTTATCTGGCCTGTCTCAGAAGACAATATGAAACATTCTTTAAGGACTTTTAAAATAGTTTTTTACATTTGTTTTCCTCACTGAACCTACTTGACTTAATGGTAACTAAGTGTTCTGAGAGTTGTCTGTTTTAGTCTCTTTTGTGCATTATTAGTCTTTTTTTTATTATAAGCCCACAACAAATAGAAAAACTATATCTGATGCTGAGCTTATCTGTCAAGAGAGTAACCATGAGGTAATTAAACTTAACCATGAGGTAATTAAACTTAAATATAGCATATTGCTAAAAGGCTCCAGGTCCTGTAAACTTATAAGAGAATCTGAGGGCAAAGAGCCTAACTCCCATAAAAATGGAATACTTTATTGATGCCTTTCATAAGTGCCATTAATCCTAATTAGATTTGTCAGTCCATTCACTTGAAAGTGAAGAGATCTATCAAAGGAAAGAACATGTTTGAACTAAACATGACTTGGCAGGGACATGCCCCTACAGAAGTGTCCCGGATACTGTAGGTGGATTTTCACAGTGGAACTCTTGCCATTTCTATTGATAGCTGTGCTTTCTACCTAGAACAGGTGTTTTCTAGGGAACAGGAAGCAGTTCTAGCTTAACTGCTCCTATAGTGATCATCCTGGAAGAGCTTCAAGTAACCAGAACAGCCTGTTTGTACAGCCTGTTTTTCAGCCTCCTCCCACCTTTGTTGATTTTTAGAATGTTAACAGACTAAATTACCAGATGTCTCCCATTCCATTAACTTTAAAATCTAAGCTTGAAAAATGATTTATTTTATTTGTACTCACTACAAATAGCAATTAGAATAAGCCAGACATTGAGACCAGGCTGCCTCATGTCAAACATTTCTATTTCCATTGGGAAAATCTGTTTAGAAGGAAATATATGAACTTTGAAAAATGTAATTTCCTTGAAATTTGGGAAAGTCCTTTAAAAAATCTACATTAGTTGTAGATTGTGATTTTGACTCCATTTTATGGTAAATCTGTTTAATAATACGGAAAAAGAGAACTAGATCAAGACTTCAGAAATTTGGATTGAGACCTTGCCACTATGCTTCGGCCTTCTGCAGTAACACATGATCCTCGAGGCTCAGTTTGCATGTTTTTCAACTGAGATTAATAGTTCCTACCTGTATTACATATTTTATATAAAAATGTGTGGCCCACGATAGGACTTCAAATATTAAGTGTGGGGTAAACATAAGGCGGCCTAGACTTCCTGACCCATGTATAGAGCCCCAGGAGTGTGAGCATCTCATCGTAGCCCAGGCCTGGGGGCAGGAGTGTCTGGAGTTTCCTTCCAATTGTCCCTGGTGGAGTAAACTAAACTGATATGGCATACTGCTTCCTGACTTTTGTCCAACACTGACCGTGACAAAAGTCAGGGGAGAGATAACAAACCACCAGGACCTAGGAGCTCACTCTGGGGTTTGCAGGGCCAAATGAGCCATTTGATACATAAAGCATTTTCTTTCTCATGATGACATCATTATTTGTTTGTGACCCAATTTCATCCAATTCCTCTCCAGACATTCCTTCAGAACAGTGCTTCCTGTGCCATACACAGTTCTGTCCCTATTCACTGTTTACATTATTTATTTATTTTTTTAAATTAGGATTTCTTCTCTTTTTAACCATAAGGTGGGGTCCAATTGCTAGGGCAGTCCTAAGAGGAAAATGCATGGTGTAGCTTTGAATAAAGACCTTTAGACCCTTCATTGTTGGGTTTCTACTGTATATTTGTAACCTACTCCTGTGGTTAAAAGTAATACAAATAATTCCACAGTTTAGCTTGTTGTCTTTGTCTCTCTTCGAGGCCTGGCTGACCTTCATAGTTTCTCCTACATTTACTATTTTAATTCCTTCTATTTCTACTACCTAACCTGATAACATTTTACTTTTTCTTATACCATAGATTCCTGCTATACCACAAAAGTAGGACTGAATTGAGAATCAGGAAAACTGGGTTTAACTATGCAATGTGATCTTATGTCATCTAACCTTCTGAGGACTCTCATCTTTTCCTTTCTGTAAACTAGGGAAGAATCCAAAGTCTCTTTCTGCTCATGTTATATGAAATATTGACCTTTCCCCGTTAGACACAGGGATAGAAATAGCAAGGGAAATACCAAGCTTTCCTAATTTGAAAGTACAGTCACACAGGGAGAATTCCCAGAGCATATCATTTCTATTCACTGACTGGGCAGTAAGTTTCCATATACCTATTTATATGTCTACATATGGGTGTGTTGATAATATTTTAAAAAACATTTTTCCTGCTGAGAGAAGCTTAACGTAGCTTTGACCTTCATCTGTCTATAGAATTCTCATCATGAAATGAATATCAATGATGAAGGTGACTGTCATGGAAAAGCAAGTGACTGTTTACATGAAAAAAGTATGCCTTTTAATGTATTGCTGAAATGGAGGAATTTTATTTTATGGAAATAATTCAAAACTTTTCCATGGTTTTGAAAGGCATATCAGGATGGACATGATCCAAAGACAAGGCTGATATCAACCAATCTGAGAAATAGCTTTGGCCTTCACACTACTGAGTGCCAAGCTTTAGTAGGTCCATTTCCCAGCCTGTCCTGACATCTCCTGCCTCTGTGGTATGCTTCATGCAGAGGACAAAAAATATATAAGGCAGGGTTAAGTTTATTAATTGTTTTGTCAAATATTTTTAAAAAATTGGTATAAAAGAAATACATAAAGTGAGTGACATAATCCAGCACTGAGCTGGCACTCTGCTGTTGGCAGGTGCAAAGAAGAGCTCCATCATGATGTGTGTAAAACAACACTGAGTGTCTCATGCAACACCGTTTCCACGTGTCCACATATGTGTTCACACTCTGTGCCATTGAACGAGGAGCTGGAGGAGGGGCCGGCCAGTCCCACAGCACATTGCTCCAGTTTTGTAACCCCTCTTCAGCCTCTGCTGAAGTCTACGGTGGCAGAGGATTCTCAGAACAACACGAGGCACTTGCTTTTGCCTCTCCTTTAATACCAGAGGGAAAAAGTGCTTCATGTTGATCTGTGCCTAACCATCCCCTTCCCCCAGACCCTGCTACATCCTGTTCTAACTGCTTTTCTCTTGGGCAGTGAATGGTATGAATCACAGTAGAGATAGGAGCGTCAGACTCCAGGTGCGAGGTTCTTGGTGGGGGAGATGGAGATGAGCCATGACCTAAAAAGACAATTGTAATGGTAAACACAGTTGTTATGAAGGATTTTTCATCCTAAAAATCATATGGTATATATCAAACTCCTATAATCACAGGACATTGTGTGGCTTTTACCCATTATTCTCAGCATTATCTATGGATGTTTGCATATTTGTACCACTGCTAGCAAAGGTTCTATCATGAAGTGATGTCAGTGATGTCGTAGACACATAAAACAATTTGTTTGCTGATTGACTTTACCTTATTTCAAGTGTTCATAGTGATCATCTGTTTGTAAAATTGTGTGTGATTTAGGCTGGCTGGTAGTTGGTTAGAGTGTGATCCTGATAACACCAAGGTCCGTCCCTGTACTTGCCAAGTGAAAAAAAAAAAATTCAAACCCAGCGAAAGTATCTTTAATAAAAACAAGGCAAAACAAAACAAAACAAAACAAAACAAAAACAGAAAAGAGAAAAAAAAATGGTGTGATTTTGACAGATTTTTTTTTCTTGAAACTTGGAGTTTCATTAGAACTGGACAAGCTTAGTCAGTACCTTCGTATGAAAATGCCTTTGGAGTAAAATATAGCCTTTGTAGTTGGATTATCACAGGAAATAAAATTTTAAAATTTGTTTAATTATTTCTCTATTGAGGTCCTAGAAAGAATAAGATTTTAGAAAAAAAGTGTTTTTTAGAGATGTATTTTATCCTTCTATTTTAACTGTGCTGTTTAATGTATAAATACTACATTATCTGTCTAAATATTTGAATGACAAATTTTGTCATCTTATTTTTTAAACACTTTCTATTTCTTCAGAGAGATTTTATAATATATATGTTGCTATTATGTTTGTTTCCAAAGACTGTGTTTATTTTAGAGGCAAAGCTGAAAACTTTGCCTTACTTGACTAGAAGCTTCTTGAAGGGATTTAGTGTCAATCACATAAACATTGTATTTCTAGTATCCAACACAGAATGAGGCATAAAACTGGTCTTCAAGAAATATCTGTTGAACTAATAAATAGATCATGAGAGCACATAAGTACTAAGTTTCATTTCTTTTTTCCTAGTTCAATTTGGGACTTGTTGTAAGATGGACGTTCTAGAATGCTGGAAGAGTTGAGGGGAGGAGAACTATATTGTTCAGGGTAGAGAGGTATCAGTTCTGCTTTCCTCCTCTCTCCACCCCACCCGAACCAGGCTATGTACTTGTGCTTGCTAAATTTGTTTCCATAACCAGGAGGACACATGCTCGTCAATGCAGTTCTCCCGGAATGGTGAGGTAACCCTTAACTGTAAAGAGTAAAGTCGAACTTTGCAGATCCTTCCAGAATATTCCTCAAATGGTTATTATTGCTCTCGGTGGCACAGTCCTGCTCTCAGCTCTGGGTTAGAAGGAACCTGGGTTGAGATATGTCCCTTCAATCACTTGAGCAAGGAAAGATTACAATTTAAGATAGAAAATTGGTTAAACTTCAGAAGAGAGGCAGAGAGAATTAAAGAATGACATATACTTGAGAGTAATTTATACTCCTTCTGGATTAACATTTATTTACAAATCTAGAACAAAATAAGGAAAGGAAATACTTCTGCAGTGTTTGAGAATAAAGTATTCCTTCCAGCTTAAGTATAGAAAATATAAAATAAAATTTATAATTATGTACATATAAACCTAAAATATAGTTGTCTTTATTGTCATTCCATGCTTATTGCACACTTACTGAAGGAATTTGACTATCTGTGTCATTTTCATTTCACCAAACTAAAAGTAGTATAATGACCTCAAAATTTTCTAGTATGTACCTTTCACCTTTTTTTTTTTTGACTGTTCTGCAGATGTTAAGTTTGTCAATGAACAATAACCTGGAATATAACCAATATCATATCATCTGAGCTTGACAACTCATATTACAATCAATGCCAGCTTTCTAATTATTTCTTTTCCATGGAAATTTAAAATGACAGAATAACAGAATAATTGTCAAATAAAAGAATTTGATTTAGTACTTGAAATAAAATAACAATAATAACTTTACTAAACTTCGTAATAGAAAAGAATTTAAACTGTGAAACATGAAAAAGAGAGACAGAGTTAGCAAACTCATTGAACCAAGTGTAAATGACAAATGGAAGTGTGAAAACTGGATATTTAACCATGGGAGCTGGACCCAAAGGCCACGGGCCAAGGGCCAAGAATTACCCCATTATTCTGAGGTTTTGGGTTTTGGTTTCTTTTTTTTTTTTTTTTTTGGTCTTTCTCTACCTGTTCAAACTACTTCCTGATTAGTTAAACTCATGTCTGGTAAATTTGTGTGTTGCATTTTATTACTTTATACAATGGAAATGGAAACTGGATTAAGCATTTAATTAAGTAGTATACTGTTTTTCTGTATGAGATTCTGTCTAACGTGAGGTTCCCTAGGGACAAAGCATACGTCAGGAATTGGTGGCATATGATTTATTGAGGAAATGCTCTTCAAGAAAACCTGGAAGGAGAAAAGAGAAAGAGGAGAGAGAAGGGGAAGGAGGCAAGCAAAGATTGCCAAAAACATTGCCGGTTTGTTTGATTTGATTGAAGCAAAGAATACGAGAGGAATTATTTTTTACATTTCCTTTTTACTCATTAGGAAACTTAGAGGGAACTGAATGTGGTCATTTTGCTTTTACGGGTATAAATATTTTAATATCTTTATAAATATTTTAGTTTTGTGTTTCATGTTCCTTTGAAATAATAAGTTCTATCTAAAAAATTAATAAGACAGGGGAGTCTAACCTCCTATGTTCAGAGCACCGCAAATGTTGATCAAGAGTTTTTAATTTTCAGGACTCCTGGATTATAAAAAGTATAAATAGAATATAATGTGAAATAAAAAAGGATTTCTGGGTAAAACAGATTGTAGTATAGTACATAGATATTTAAGAATAGAAACAGAAATTCCTGCTTTAAGACTCCTAACTTGAATGCCTATTGAAAATCATGTCAAAATTTCGTAGTATGTAATAAGTATACTGTATGTCATTTATTAAAAACTTATGGCATATATTGCATTAAGAATATGAAAGGCACCTAGGAAAAGGTATTGAATTGAACTATATTAAGATATAAAAGACACTGAGTACATCTCTTGTAGAAAGACATTCCCACTAGAGACAGGGGGAAGCTCTCTTTTCATCTTTCCATCTCCAACTCTGTTTTAGCTTCTCTCAGTTGTATTATACTTTATTGCTATTACTTGGTTTTATACTTTCTCAGGGCAGGTATACCCTTTGTCCACACATTATGATTTTTCTCAATATAATGTTTCACACCTTTTAAAGCACCAATTTATCCATCATTTACTTGAAGAAGTTTGAATAAAAGCCAAGAGGCATTGATATTTGATTTTTGTCTGAAAGTCAGTGATATAATGAAATAAGTGTTAGTTGTTAATATTATTTCACAATAGAACTTGAAAGTAGAAGCTATATGCTGCTTTTGTAGTGATTTTAGAACTAGTTGGATTACTCCCCTTGTTATTTCTTTTTACCTTTTATTTAGGGCCTCCTGTGGACCAAGCACTATTCTAAATGTGTGTGTGTATGTGTATATATTAAATAATATATTTATATATAAGCACTATTCTAAATATATAATATATAATAATATCAATTTAAATGTAACATTTTTATATGTAAATGCTATTCTCTCTATATATATGTACATATAGCAGCCAGTACTCATTTCATTGTATTATTGACTTTGTATCATTTATATTCTCATTTCCCACTCATAATAACTTTTAAACAGGTGGAGATACTGAAACTTAGAGAGGTTAAATGCCTTGCCTTTGCCCAAGCTCATACAGCTCGTCAATAGCAGAACTTGGGCTTAAACTCATGAAATCTGGTTCCAAAGTTTTCAGTGCTTTCGACTACTGTACTGCCCTGCCAAGCAAAATAATTTTCTTGGTAACATTGAATTGTAAATCTATATATCACATGGAATATAGACATATATTTTGTTTTGGTTTTTTTCTGCCAGCATGTCAATTAAATTTGTGGAATTATGTCATGAACTGGGGGGAAAGGGACTGCCTATCTTTTTAGGCACCAAGTGATACTGCTATCACATCCCAGCCAAACTATTCCTTTTCAGCTTTAGAAAATTCAGCTACTTACTTCTATTCCCTTTTGACAAATATAGATAGTAGAAAGCATCTTATTTCTGGAACTAGAAGAAAGTAAAATAATGTTTTCTATGATACTATCATTGTTTAAGATATTGCAATTCCTGGTTATTTAAGTGTTAAACGTTTTGTTTATATGACCTTGCTATTCTTTAGCAGTCATTTGCCCCAAAGATTTTTAAAGCTCTAAAGATTTTTATATTCATAGAGTATTTTGCAGTTGTAACTAAATGTTCTATATACATCAAAATTACGGCAATGAAGTACTTTGTACTTACGTTTTGTTGTTGCTTTATAAAAGCTATAACATCATGTTTCAAGATGCTGAAGTATTTGAACAGAGGGAATATTTTGATAAGAAATGGTTAAGTAATAGTTTTCTTAAAACCATGTTTGGTGTATATCCTTCTCTGTTCTTAGATATCTGAAGGCTGATTGGGAAATGACTTCCTTTTACCCTGGCTGACAAAATATGCTCAGATTTATCTCAGACCTGTGACTCCGCTCTCCTTTACTAGTCTAGCAAGTTACTCAGTGGAACATCTTACATAGCTTTTGAACATGACATTGCACAAACAAAGAAGTCAATTAAGCATGCAATACTAATTGAACTTACTAATGAAGTATAAGATCAATAAATACTTTTTCCATTTCCAAAGATATCAATTAAAAGAGAAGATCAATAGTTTCTTTAATACTATGGTGCAGGGTTCACAAAGGAAAGTAGGACACCACATTTGACAATTTAAAAATTCCAAGTTGTTCTTGACTTGACTACTACCCAGAAGATATGTGAGAAGTAGTGCCTAAGTGAGCCAAGTGCTTGAGATGAGACAGATAACCTGGACAGAAGCCATCTGTTTTCACGGAAAAGAGTAGTACCTCCCATAAGGTTTTAAAAATGTCTTAAAAGATTCTTTGAACTTGTAGCTGTCGAAGAAAAGTGAAAGCTAATAATTTTCAAGATCTGAGTATTTTTATTTTTTGACTTATGTTATAATTAGTTTCTATTTGGCATTTTGGATTTTAACTAGAGGTGACAAACTCAATAGAAGATTTTTGGCAAATCTAAATACAGATTTTTTTAAAAATGCATGTTATTTTACATAAAAAACAAATTAACAAAATGAACCAATTTTGTGCCCTACCAGATGCTAGACATCTAAAAATAACTCTTTATTTTGATTATATGAACACTTAAAAAAGCAAGTAGAATAATTATTCTTGGTACCTATTTGCAACTTTACTTTCTTAGCTCTATAAGTCTCTTGTTGTGCCATTTCTATCTTTCTGAAATCGTTGGCACTTCCAACTGACTCTCTATAGACCACGATATTTTTGAGAAAATGCTTTCTCTGGTGTCACAAGACTTGTGAAGCTCAGTTTATTCAGAATAGTCCATATTTTTAATACGATTTTAGTCAAAATATTTCCTAGGATATCATCTTTTTGCCTCCATTCAAACTATCTTTTCTCTACAAATATTTTTACACAATAAAACTTATCAAACAAGTGTCTCTGTGCATAATTTTAAAGTATTTTATTGAAATTTGTATTTTATTATAATTTTATTAAAATTTACTAATTTTATTGAAATTAGAATTCCAAAACCCTGCTGAGGGTCTCACTCACTAATTCATTAATTTATTCACCTAACAAATGTATACTAAGTACCTATAGAATAATAAATAAGTGAGGGAGTAAACATTAGACTATATTAAATATGGTAGAAATGGAGTCATAATATCACTGTGTTTAAAGCTGTCTCCTCATGGGCCGTGCCCCAGCCAGCCCCTCACAAGACTGCCAGGATAGCACATGCTCATGCTGTGTAGAAGTTGTTGTCCTACAACTCTTTTTGGTCTATTCAAATCTCACCAACCTTCTTTCAGTACCTAAAGTCATGGATCTGTGGTGAGGTGTAAGTGAGTGGCAGTGGCTTTCTGTGTTAAAGTTGCGTAAATAATAAGTACTGGAGTTGCAAATTCAGCTACCCTCAAGGCCAGGCTGATGTAGTGAAGGCATGAAACATCTGGTATAAGATAAAAAGGTGTGTTTGAGGGGAATAGGAAGTCGTGTTGAGCCAGAGAGCATATCTCCTCCAAAGAAGTATTAAAATTCAATTTAACACCAAAATACCGTTAATACAAAGTAGGATATAACTTTAGACAAATTCTGCCCACCAGTCACGTTTTATGCGTTTTAAACAGGGCACATTAATCTGGAAACTGACACGTTACATGAACATTGAAAGAATAACATAGGGAGTGAATTTGGGGCAGGTGCCATTTTGGAACATCTCTATCATACCACATAAACTTATCTACCTAAAAATAAATAAATATACAAAGAAACAAAGGGTAGGGGAGGAAGGAAGACACAACAATCACATCATTCCTTGAACTTAAGACAAGTGAACAGATATAATGTAGTGTGTGGGGGGGAGAGTAACAGGTAAAGAGACAAAAATCAACTGCAGTGTAAATTGAGAAGTTAAAATTAAAATAATAGTTCACTGGAAGAAAAAAAGAGTTGGTCTTCCCTGTTTTGTTATGACCTCTAAAATTCAGGATAGACAAGAACTCCCTGCACTCTAATCATAGCTGAGAAGAACAACCAGAATCCTTGTACCACTTAGCACGTATTCCACCCAAACATTTAAAGCTCAAGTGGGCAAAAACATTTTCATAATAACACTGCCTGAAGTGTTAATGAAATGCTTGTTATTGCAGTCAGGTTAGCTGTTACCAGCATGGGTGCAGAGAGACATCAAGCTCATGCTGTATCTGTTGACTGACTGACTAGCTTTGCTTTATCATCAGGAAATGGTGTGCAGATGGGCACTTAATGAATATGCATTGTGGAAATCTTAAATGAATACAAATATCACTAAGATGCCAGTATTTATAAAGCTCTTAAGTATTTTATACGTAGGCACAGTGAACCAAACTTAGTGTTTTGTTTGTTGCCCTAATCAATTTTTAACTTAGTTCCATAAGACGATGGTTTTCAAACTTGTCTGCAGTTGGGATCACCTGGGGAGCTTCAAAGACTACTGATGCGTATGTCCCACTCTCAGAGACAGAAATTTATCTGCATGTAGCCTGGGTGTTCATACTTTTAAAAGATTCCTGGAGATTATAAAATGCAGACAACTTTGGGGACTGTTTCTCTAGGGTGATTCCATGAAGTGCAGCATGGGAATTTTGACATACACTATGTCAAACCACCTGATATTATGTGGTCATTACCCAAAGATATTAAGGCCATAGGGAAACCAAGGAGAGGAATCTTTTGGTGCGGAGACAGTACACAGCACAGAAGCAGTCATGAACGGAAGATGGATGAGGAGGGGGCTGGCTTCCTCTTTGAGTTGCAGCACCACAGGGACCCACACCCTGCCACAAGGTAATATTGTGCTCAGTAAGTGCAGTGGACTGAATGGCCCCCAAAATCATTGGAGCTTAATCCCCACTGTGACTGTTGAGAGGGTGGGGAATCCTATTAGGTAGTTGAAAGGTGGGGCCTTAAAGAGGTGATTAAGTTGATGGTTTAATGGTGGGTGTAGCCGTGGTTCTGAGGGCTTTAAAAGGACAGTCTCTCTGCTTCTGTCATCTTGCAATGTGATACCCTGTGTTGCTGAAGCCACCAGCAAGGAAGGCCTTAACCAGATATGTTCCCTAGACTTTGGTCTTCCCAGTCTCAAAAATTGTAAGCAATAAATTTCATCTTCTTACAAATTACCCAGTTCTAGGTATTTTGTTATGAGCAACAGAAACAGACTAATACTAGTAAGTTTTATCTAGCTTTCGGTGCTGTGTCCAAAATTTGATTTGGGCTTCTTACAGAGCACCTTTGGCTGTGGGTTCCTTCTGATGCCCACAGCAGATTTCACTAGATGTATACCTGCCTTGACGAAAAGCTGACAAATATCACTATGCCAAGGCTTTGGCTCAAATTATTCAAGAAGTTTTCTTTCTAGTTATCAGGACAAGCACCCCCCACCTTCCAGTTCATAATATGTAGAACAGTCATTTCACAATTTTGCCTATTGTAATACAGTGTCATCTATATAAACTTCATTCCTATCTACCTTCCCACCAGCAAATGCCCTGCTCCCCCAATTCTCCATGTGCTTTAATCTCATTCTTTATCTCTCATTAAATGTTAGTAAGTATTGTTGCTTTTTGACCAGGGGGTGGCTTACCTTTAGTAATTATTGCTTAGAGAACATGGGCTATGAACTGCTGAGAAAAGATCCAGCATGTGGAATTATGACTTAATATTGTTAGTGATACTTAATTTAAAAAATTATAGTGTTTCATAAATGAGAACGTCTTAAAATATAGTTCATAATTTGCATTTTCTGAATGAAGGCTTTTTCCTAATTGTAACATCTTTCTATTTTCACAGTACAGTCATTTCCATAGCTCAGCCAAACATGAGTTTATACCAAGATTATATAATCACTATTTTACATAGCAAACTTTCTTTTTTCAAATGAGGTCAGCTTTAACTAGGTCACTCTAAATTATAAATATAGCTGATATTAGGATTATGTCATTTGCCAGAATTTTCTCTCCTTATAAGAATTAAGATATAAATTAGGTGAATTATGTATACTGATAATGCACAATGAGAAGTTTCTATTCTCTAAGGGATACTCATAACTCAGGTGTGCTATTCAAAATATAACAAGACAGTCTGGAGTGGGTAAATCATAGTCCTAATGAATAAAATAAAAGACTAAAATGTAGTGTTGAAATTGCAGAACTTTAGAATGTAATCTTGACACAAAGTAAATAATTTGAACTTTTAACTGCCATAAAACTTTGTATCATAATTTTCCCTCCTGATGGGTTCTGTGCTCTAAATAAAGTCTGTAAGTATTTGAGGCAAAAATAAGACACTCATTTAAACAGTTTTTTTCCAGACACTTTTAGTCCTGCATATTTTGTTGAAATGCCGGTTTTATATTCTCTAAAATGGATTATATGTAGAAAAACATGAAGGGAAGGGAGTTTGGGGCAGATATGCCATTCAGGAAGCAAACTTGGGAAGCAGATTAGTAAAAATTGTATTTTCCTAGTCAACGACAGTTATCAGAACCCTCTCATCTGATTTTCCAGTTGTGTTTTTCCACAGCACTTCATTGACTTGTCTATAAAAGTAAAACTTGGAGTCAATTAGGGTATGACAACAAAGGAATTCAATAGCAAACCCAGGGGAATCATAAAGGTAAGGCAAATGTGCATTTTAATATGAAAGTTTTGAAAAAACAGCTGTGCAAGAACAACAACTTTTGATGGGAAGTGAATCTTGACAGAAGCTCAGATCCCTGATATTTCAGTCCTGTTCATTTGTCAACATAAAGGCAAGATAGGGTCTTATGGGATTAAGCAAACTCCGTGAATAAAAATATAGTTTGACATTTCTTAAATGCACTTGACAAGGCTACATAAAATTATTTTAGTATTCTTTCCAGCTAAGAGCAGATTTTTAAGGGAGGCTGAGTCCTTTTACTCAAATTCAAATTCAATCTTTGGTTGCCATGGCATCTTAAAAAAATTAATCATATATTGTTGGGTTTTAAATGTTGGATATAGGGTGTTTCAATACAGATGGAAAATAACAAACCTTAGAAATACTATTGCAAAAATTAAATTGCATTTGGGACCTTCTAAAAAAAATTAGCAAGTCCTGAAAAGTCAATTATAAAGATTCTACGTAGTAGGAATTCTACACAATGGGAAAGTGATTCTTGACCATGTTGTCAATAGCCGTCAGCGTGTGCCCTGCTCTTTGGCTTCTTGCTGTGGCACAGCTGGTTGACAGGTTGTCGCTAATGCACAAGTGGAGGGGAAGGACGGCGAGGAGGAGCAAGGGTTGCACAGTACAAGATGCCAGCAGCCGGAGAGACTGTGTGATGGCTAGTACTGGTGGGAGAAGGGATGCAGGGAAATTCCGTGATGATTGGGATGGTTGAGGATGGAGGGACAAATGCAAAATATTTAATGGGAGGGAACTGAAGAGCATTGTATAAGTCCTGCAATAACATTTCAGCATTGAGAGCAGTGAGTGTCAATCATTAATCACCAAATATTGCAGCCATGATAAGTGGAAGGCTGGTACCTGGAGAGCGTCAAGATGTTAAGTTCGTCTCTTCAGATGTAATGTCTGTCACTGCCTTAAAACCCTTGTCGTCTTCTTCACTTTTCTTTTCCTTTGAAAACATTATTTGCCAGCTTGTTAGACTCTAGCTAGCTCTTGTTCTGTTTACCTGCAGAAAAAACAGACTGCATTGTCCAATAGCATTACTTACTCCTTAAAGACCTTTTTTTTTCTTTTTTAAAGCAAAAACTGCAGATGGTTTAGTTTTCTAAAACAAATGCAAAATGTGAATGTTAATCAGGCTGAAGCAATTGCAGAGCTGTGGTTTTAAAAGCTTAGCAAATGCCAGCCTCACTTTTGATGTTAGTTTTTTTTTTTTTTTTTTTCTGAAGAGTGTGTCCATAATTTCTAATGAGGGCTTTGCCCATTCATGCTTGAAATTCACGAGTATAATGTGCAGCCAGATAATCACAAGATCTGGTGTCAAACTGTGAGGCGTATCATTTCTGCATGCTATGAATTAGCATTGATACACTAAAACAACATGTTTACACTTCTACCCAAACATGCCATCAAAAGTAAAAATGCTAATGAAATTGTTATTAATTACTTTGTAACTTTTTCCAAGACATCAATAGAATGAACTTATTTGAGATGGTTCTTGAGAATACTGAAAAGTAACTTTAAAAAGGAATTCAAGCTACCAGATGCCTGGTGAGAAATGAAGTGCTGGTGTGGAAATGACAGGGAAGGCACAGAAACAAATGTAGGCAATTTAGAATAATGCTCATCTCCACCCAGGTTCCTAGTTTCAAATCAGAGAGCGGATGAAAGCACAAAAACCCTGGCAAAAGGAAGGCTGTGGGAGAAGTGGCAGATTGTAAATTAGCAGGACCCTGCTACTAACCTGGAAGGCAACTGACATTTCCTGAAGATGTTCCAAAGATAAAAATAAGTATGGAGAATGTGTAGATGTCCAAGCTACTCTTTAAAGTAAGGCTCATGTATTTTTAAGCAGTGTTAACTCTTTTAGATCACCAACTCAGTCCAGCAGTGTGTTATTGAGCATCTGAATTACTTTGCTCATGTGCAGATATGAGTATTAAGTAAATTGTATATATACATACATATATACATACATATTTATATAGTTTACATACAGAAAAGGTAATAAATATCCAGTTTTGTCCACTTTTCCCTTTTTACAAATTTATTTTTAAAAATAAGTGATAAAAGGGAACGACTAGTTACAGTGCAGAATAATCCACCACAAAGCTTCTTTTAAGAAAAATCCTCCTTAATTCATTATAAAATTTGATTTGTACATAATTTTTCAGGAATACAACTATTGAATAATGTTGGATTTCATTACACTGTTGAAGAAATTACCCTCTCCGTGTCTTGATTCACATTGTGATTCAAAATGAATATTGTAACTGCCGTAGTAACACCAAAAACATATGAAATTTCTTGAGCCAATGTGCCAGAGCCTCTTCCAAATGTTTTAAATCTATTGATTTAGACCCAATGCTATTAGGTATATATTTTTTATTTTAACATTTATTCGTGCATATTTGTGGGGTACAGTATGTTGTTTTAATACATGCACATGCTGCGGACAGCATAGTTTTGTACCCTTCATTTCCATTTACAGTTGATGAAATGGAGGCACTGTATGCCAGAGGTTACACACTTATTAAGTGACTTTAATCAAGAGGTTTTAAGAGCATTGGGGTTATTGTTGTTATTAAGTAACACCTCAATTATTTGACACCAAAAATAGGTATTTTTTTTCACTCAATATTTAACATAAATGAAACTTAATCCCTGGGAGTTTGTGATTATAATTGCATTTTGATGAAATGTTTCTGAAGATTGTTGCATGTGTCCCTATCTTAATAAACAGAAAATCATACAGGTAATTTAAACCTTGTTCTGTTAATAGTGGAAAGAACATTCAATTTGCCTAGAGATTGTTTCAAATCTCAATCCTGTTACGTTCTAATTATATGACCTGGGCCTTCCTTTCCTTATTGCTAAAATGAACAGATACCTGCATCTTTGTAAATCACTTAGCATGGAACTTAGATCATGGTAGGCCCTCATAAATGCTGGCCGCTATTAATTCTTTTACTCTCATTTCCTTAGAGGAAAAGTAAAAATAGTGCCTGCTTATGGGGGTTTTGCAAATTAAATCAATGGAATTATATATACCATTTGTAAATGTATATGTGTATGTGACTTACCCTAGCACACTGCTTTAGTAATTAACATTCAATAAGCATATAGACTAAATGAGCTAATGCAGGCAGAGCACTTAGAAAAATGCCTGGCACACAGGAAGTACTTGTTACATGTTAGCTTATTATTATAGTATTATTATTTTGTTTCCATCCTTCAGTTTGTTGTCCTATTATACTTATTCTCTATTCTTGTTGATTTATGGTTATGGTATATTAATTCATTCATTAATTTTTATTGCATGACCAAGTGTGCCCGGTGATGTATTGACCCTAATCACCAAGGTCCATAATCACCAAGGAAGGTGAGAATTATGTGGTGAGAGAAGTAGAGAGATCAGACATTCGGTACGTGTTGTTTTGAGACATCCACGGAACATCAGAGAGGAATACAGTAAGCATTTGGAGATAGAAATTAAATTGGGCTCTAGGCAGTCATTTGGAAATCATCAGAATATGTCTGTTATTTGAAACCACTAAAATAAATATAACGAATAAGAAAAGGGGTATGCTGTATTGCATCTCCAAGAGAACATGGACATTCTAGAGAACTACAGAAAAATGAAGCTGAGAATGAATAGTCAGAGATTAAAGAAGAGAACCACATAAACTTTGGGTACTGTATGTGGGCAGAGAGTTCACGGTCCACCCTGGCCTTTACATGCCCATTCACTTTTTCTACAACAGTTGACATGGTGTCCCTTCTCTCAGCCTTCACACAAATGTTGGTGTCAGTGCTTCTTCTTGGTCCTACTCTCCCAGCTTCCTCTGAATGAAGCATTCTGGGTTTCCTCCAGGAGCGGCAGGTGGCACACTGTCCTCAGGGTGCATTTTCTCTCCTTCCCCAGAGCTAAATGATGTTGGATAAAATAAATTGCCTCTAAACTTTTCCATTAGAACCACCCCCTCATCTATTGCTCAGCCTGTCTCTTAGCTCTTCATTCTCTGACCTAATGCATACCCATTAACTGGCTGCTTGGACGACCCTGGCCCAGGAGCTGATATTGCAAAAACCTTACTGCTTTCACAAGGGGCTGTTATATCTTGTCCTCCTTCACTCTTGCTTCCAGATGTATATTTACTGTAGCATTAAGACTGAGTGAATGAATACATGAATGAGGCTATGATAGTTCTCGGACTAAATGAATACTGATCATGCAGTGGCCCTTGCACTAGTTCCATTGAAAACGACTCTTATGTCATCTCGCCTCCATTTCACAAAAGGTAGACTAATGCACATTTAGTCGCACGTATGGCATGATGGCCTTCATCAAAACTAGTTATTGAATTAAAGTTTTTTAAAAACAGCCTTTCCAAGTGATTTTTGCACCCTAGAAAAATCCTCACTGATGCTATGAGTGTATTTTGACTGGTCAGCAAATTGGTTTAATGCATGTGCATAATTCCTGCCACACCAGTCAGTGGACCAGACAGGCCTCCTTGTCAATCTCAGCCCTCTCTTCTGCCTCCCTTCTGTGTCTGTTGAAGAGTCTTAAGGGATTGGCTATTTGAAGAAATCGGGCTAGAAAACTTTAGAAATAGCTTGCTTACAAAACTTACATTCTTCAGTGGAAGAAAGAATGATTTACCAAATCCATAATGCTTGCATTTTTACAGATGTCTAGCCACCAGCCACATTTAAGAAATAAAATTAAAATTCTTCAGTAGTGAGTGTGTCAGTTTAAAATTACTCCCCAAGGCTTTTTATACCTTTTTAATATCTTCCGTCTACAAGATGATTTCCTGACATAACATTCAGGGATATGGAGAGCTTAAAAATGCTCTAAAATCTTGTGGGAGGTTTTGTTTGTTGTTTTTTTCAGAATGAGCTCTACATTTATCTAGCAATAGTATAGAATTTCTATCTTTAAGTCTGCATTTCTGAAATGATCTGTTACTGAAGGTACAAAAATAATACAATCAGTCAGTAAATAAGTTCTTATCTTTGCATGCCTTGCCTTAGAGGCAGTAGATAAATGTGTGATACTTTTGAAAACACTATAATAAAGATTTTTGATCTGCATGTTTTATTTATGATAATCTATAGCATAAGAACATGAAAAGAGAAAAACTGCCCTTATTTTGCTTAAGCCAGAATGATGATTGGAAAAATTATTTCACTGACTCCTCCTAGAATTAAGGGGTGTGCATCACCAAAATGTACTAATTTCAATATTAGCACTGGATTGCTACTGATTAGCCAGTGTACAGGAACGTGATCCCTAAAATGTAACATTCTAGGTAGCATTCTGGTTACTTTTTATGTTTTAAGACAAATATATCTGATCTTTGGTGTATACTCTGACAATCACTTAAACCATGATCTAGATGGTATAATTTCACCACGTTCGTGATTGGTAGCACTACTACTTTTAGTTGGATCAAAAAGCAAAAGTTAATCTATAAAAATGAATTTTGTTGGGGGTGGTGTATTACCAATAATTTTGGGGGGAAGAAATGAAGTTTTACGTTGCGTTTGAACCCGATATGCCAAAAGCAACTTGAATTTCTGTACTACAAACATTTCAGGGGGAGAGCCAGCCTGAGAATTGAAGATGCTTGTAGTTTGGCAATGAGTTCAGTGTTTGTGGGGTGAATTATCCAAGACTCTGTTTCTAAGTGGACAAATAAAATTTCCTAAAATAAACATGTTTTACTACTTAAGTGGTCATGCTACTACGAGCCTTGCAGTAAAAATATTATCTTTATTAGCCCTCTAGTAAGACTCTTATGTTCACACAAATTTAAGCATTCTGCAAAATCTTCTTTTTGAACAGATAAGGGCACAGAAATTAAAATTCCCTAAATACTTCTGTCTCCAAAATTAACCTCCCTTTCCAAATTTTCAAGTCTTCTTGTCAAATATAAAAGTAGCTTAAAATATACCAGAATCTGTTAAAATTTAAAGCCTATAATTTTTGGTTCCATGCTAGTATTTTATCTAATCCACTGTTAGTTGCTTAATGTTTGTTGAATGAACAAACCAATTTTGCAATAATTGTCAAAATGTGCTCTTCTTGTAAGGATCTCTTGTAGGATTATTACATCTTTTTTCTGCTTGAGTTTCACAGAAGTGTGGGATCCATGCACTAGGATGGTTCCTAGGATATATATATATATTCCGCCCCCCCCCCCCAGGAATTATATGCTTTAAAAAGTATTTCATTTTACTTGAGCTTAATTTGTTATTTACTATATTGAATGTCTCCAGATGGTTCTCCTGTCAAATCCTTGAGCATAACAGTATGAATGAATTGTAGCTCTGCTAGACATATAGAGTTTGTCTTATATGCCTCCCAGAGACCAATACGTTTCTTCCAATGCCTGGCCATACTCCTCTTGCCCCAAGTAGGATAGTACTGAAGACTTACAGTATAGAAAGAACATAAGCTGTGGAATTGGATGATGGGGTTCTGGTTTTAGCTCTGTCCCTTCAATCTGAAAGTAAGTTACTTAGCCTTGTTGAGTCTTAGTTTCTTCCCCAGAAGAGTAGTGAAAATGATGTGCACAGGTACACAGTTCTGAGGTTTGCATTACATAGTATGGGTCTAGTGCATAATTCAGTGCCCAGCACAGTCAGAACTATGAGAAGTTATTTACCCTTCTCTTGAAAGTTTCCAAAATGTTGTTGTTGTTCTGTTAATTTCCTAAGTGCCCTATTTTCAGCTAGGCCAGGTAGAAAAATCCTGGTTCTGCAGGATTGATGGCTGCTTTGGAGAGCCTATTGCTGTGACTATTCTCTTCCCCCTCCCCCCAAACAGTTTATTTGTACAAGAAATATACGTATGGGTACTACTGAAAAAAATGGAAAATGTTTTCTTGATAAGGATTCCCAAAATTAGAACCTTTAAGCCAAAAATATGTATTTACATTTTTTACTGTTGTAATATATGCATAACATAAAATTTACCATTTTAACCATTTTTAAGTGTACAGTTCAGTGGTATTAATCATTGACATTTATTATGGATTGAATTGTGTCTCCACAAAGTTTGTTTATTTTTATTTAATTTTTACTTTTGTTGATTATACATATTCATGGGGCACAGAGCTGACCATCAGCACCTGTGTCCAAGATGAGGTGATCAATCAATACTGTTAGCATGCCCACCACCTCAAATTGCAGTTATTTCTCGTGTCTCCCACCCAACCTCTCCCCAATCCCCTCCTTCCTTCCCCCAACTCCGGCAACCCTAGGTCTGTTCTCTCCCTCTGCAAGTCCAACACACCACTGTTGTTTTTCCTTTTTTTTCCTTCTTTCTCTCTTAGTTCCCACTTACGAGCAAGGACATGTCGTATTTTTCTCTGGGCCAGGCTTATTTCACTTAACATAATTTTCTCCAAAGTTATAATTTCATAAGTGGCAGAATTTCATTCTTTTTTATGGCTGAGTAGTATTCCATTGTGTATATATAAACCACATTTTCCTTATCTAGTCATCCATGAGTGGACATTTAGGTTGGTTTTATATTTTGGCTATTGTAAATAGAACTGCAATGAACGTGGGAGTGCAGGTATCCTTTCAACATAATGAATTCCATTCCTTTGACTATATACCCAGTAATAGTATTGCTGGATCATATGGTGGTTCCATCTGCAGTTGTTTGAGAAACCTCCATACTGTTTTCTATAATGGCTGTGCTAATCAACAGTCCCACCAACAGTGTAGAAAAGTTCCCCTTTCTCCACATCCTCGCCAGCATTTGTTACTCTCAGTCTTTTTAATAATGGCTAGTCTAACTGGGGTGAGGTGATATTTCAATGTGGTTTTGATTTGCATTTCCCTGATGGTTAATGATGCTGAGCATTTTTTCAAGTACCTATTTGTCATTTGTATGTCTTCTTTTGAAAAATGTTCATCTCCTTTGCCCTTTTTAAAATTGGGTTATTTGTTCTTTTACTGTATAGTTGTTTGAATTCGTTATATATTCTGGATATTAATCCCCTGTCAGATGTATAGTTTGCAAATATTTTCTCCTATTCTTTTGGTTGTCTTTTAACACTGTTGATTGTTTCCTTTGCTGTGCAGAAGCTTTCTAGTTTGATATAATCCCATTTGTTTATTTTGTTTTTTGTTGCTTGTACTTTTTGGGTCTTATTCATAAAGTCTTTGCCAAGTCCTACTTTGTGGAGTGTTTTCCATAAGTAATTTTATGGTTTTGGGTCTTATATTTAAGTCTTTAATCTGTTTTGAATTGATTTTGGTATATGGTGAGAGGTACAGGTCCAGTTTCATTCTTCTGCATATGGATGTCCAATTTTCCCAGCACCTTTTGCTGAAGAGGCAGTCTTTCCCCCAATGTATGTTCTTGTTGCTTTTGTAAAGATCAGTTGGCAATGGGT
Source organism: Galeopterus variegatus (assembly GCF_000696425.1). Classification (NCBI taxonomy): domain Eukaryota; kingdom Metazoa; phylum Chordata; class Mammalia; order Dermoptera; family Cynocephalidae; genus Galeopterus; species Galeopterus variegatus. Next base: position 85,875 of record NW_007727978.1, read on the forward strand.
TGATTCCCAGGCTTTCTATTCTGTTCCTTTGATCTGAGTATCTGTTTTTATGCCAGTACCACTCCTATTTAACATAGTATTGGAAGTACTAGCCAGAGGAATCAGGCAAGAGAAAGAAATAAAGGTCATCCAGATTGGAAAAGATGAAGTCAAACTGTCCCTGTTTGCAGACAACGTGATCTTACATGTAGAAAAACCTAAAGACTCTACTAAAAAACTTTTAGAGCTGATTAATAATTTTAGTAATGTTGCAGGATACAAAATTAACACCCCCAAATCAGTGGTGTTTTATACTCCAATAATGAACTAACAAAAAGAAATCAAGAAAGCAAGCCCATTTACAATGGTCACCCCCAAAATAAAGCACCTAGGAACCAATCTAACCAAGTGAAAGCTATCTACAATGAGAACTACAAAACACTATTGAAAGTAATAAAAGAGGACACAAAAATGTGGAAAGACATACTATACTCTTAATTTGGAAGAGCTGACATTGTGAAAATGTCCATTCTACCCAAAGCAATCTAGAGATTCAATGCAATCCCCATCAAAATACCAATGACATTCTTCACAGAAATAGAAAAAGCAATGCTAACATTCATATGGAACAGCAAAAGACCACGAACAGTCAAAGCATTTTTGAGCAAAAAAAGATAAAGCTGGAGTTATTACACCACCCAACTTCAAATTATATTACAAAGCTATTGGATATGTATTTTAGAATTAGCGCTGTGTTAGGTTTTAGGAATATACTTATAAAGAAGATATACATAGTTCTTATTTTCAGGGAATTTACAATTTTGTAGGGAAAACAAGTTTATAAAAATGTGTTTGAGAATTTTGAGCATTTTGTACAGTTTATCTAATGAGATTATCACACATCAGAAAATTCTGGCTTAGAAGGTCGGGTAAGACCACTTTGAAAAAGTGATGGCACCTGGATAATGAAAATCAGTCAGTCATTTGAAGAGGGAAAATGGCAGCAGGGACAGGGTTTCTCGGGGAGAAGGAACACAACGTTTTAAACCCAAAGAAAAAGATTCATTGAAGTGCAAGGACCTTGAAGTTACACAATTCTGATTGAAGTCCCTGGAGTGAGGGGAAGAGAAGATAGAGCTGGAAAGATTGAAGGACCAGGTTTTAAAGATTTTTTTTAAAAAAAGAACCAAAAAACAAATTATGTTAACTGTTTTGAATTCTGAGGGTATAAGAAACTTCTGAAACAGATATTTTCACTACTTTAGTTGGAAAATGGAGAAATGTTTTAAGAAGACAAGGAATTGACAGAGAGATATCAGTTAGGAGTTCAGGCCCGAGAAGATGGAGTTTATGTTCAGGCACTGATCATGGAGACAGAGAGAAGAGAGCATGTTTGACAGATATTTTGGAAGTTGAACTAATAAGACTTGGGGATTCTAGCGGTGAGAACTGAGAATGAGGAGTAATGAAGGAAGACCCTGGGTGACTGGCTAAACTAATAGACTTTAGTGTTATTCACTGAGACAGGGAGCATGAGAGAAAGGAGTTTCTTGAGAGTGGGGATGGGGGTTATGATGTTGAGTTTGAGATGGCTGAAAGATGCATAAATGGAAGTGTCCAAGAAAGGTGAGCTAGACCAGCCCAGGCCTGAGGGTGCATAACTCAAGTGGAGTACAATTGGATATACACAGTCAAATATCGGTGGGTGACAGATGGTGATAAATGTCATAGGAATTAATTACTTGAGCACACAGTTTAGAGGGAGGTGACATGATGGCCTAAGATAAAGGCCCAAGGCATGCCACCATTTTTTTCAGATAAAGGAGAGTGCTGTGGAGAAGGCAGATTGATAAAGACTGACAACCCAGACTGGGTGGGGGAGTGGGTAAGAAGAATGGCATTACAATCAGAAAGGAGAACCTAAAAAGGCAGGAGTGGCCTCCTGTAACAAATGCTGCTGGGAGGTCACGCAAGCACAACCCTGCAAAGATAATTACTCATTTGATTGAAATGGATGGTCTTTGTTGATATGTACAAAGTGAGTTCAGTAGAGTTACGATGTAGAAATGAGTTGGAGACAGTTAGGTGGGAGGTGAAGACAAAGAACAGCGAGAGTGGATGATTTATTCGAGAAGTTTGTACAGGAAGAAGAGAGATGAGATAGAAGCTCAAGGGAGATACAGAACTTAGGAAGGTTTTTTGTTTGTTTGATATTTCTTTAAAAAAGCTTAATCTTATACATATTTCAAAATTTCTTTTCAAATGTTATTACTAATTTATGCTTCCACTGTCCACATGTGAAAGTGCTTGCCTCGGGGCAGACTAGACTAGAACATTACCACTTGTAGTCGAATTTAAGCTGGCTAGGGCAGGGATTTTTTTTTCTTTCTCTCTTTTGTTCCTTGCTATATATATAGCACTTGAACAGTGTTTGGCACATTGTATGTACTCAATAAATACCTGTATAATGAATGAATGAGTGAATGCAAGTCTTTGTTAACTAATATCATGTCTAAGAGATCCCCCTTATACTGAAGTTCTCAAAGGCAAGAGCTATGATTTGTTAACCCATTAACTTGTACAGAGTTTAGCACTTAGTAGGATATATACGAGAGTACTTCAAAGTTTGTGGGAATGATGGAATTAAGAAGCAATGTGAATCATTCCTTGAACTTTTTGGAGACCCCTTAGCTGGATTAGCTGGATAACTAATTTTTGCCTTACATGTAGAGGGGAAGAAGAGAGTTCTATTAATCTACAGTCTGAGAGAAATTGGACAGAAGCTTACTTTCAGCTCTTAAATAAGCTCTGGTTTACTGAAACCAAAAGAAAGTACTTTCCCCTTTTGACATAATCCTGTGTGGAGATTAAACTCTGGAGGTTTTCACTTGACTATGATCATTTCATTTTCTGAATTGCGAGGTATCTCCAGTCCTTTGGAATTCTGCTGGTGATGGAGAGAATGCTATCTAATGGTGTCAAGATAATTAAAATGCTGTCCTCAAAGAATTTTATAAAATAACACAGGGAGAGAATGCTATGGTTTGGATGTCTGTTCTCTTTGAAATTTATGTTGAAATTTAATTGCCATTGTAACAATGTTGAGAGGCAGGGCCTTTAAGAGATGATTAGGTCATGGTGGATTAATGTTGTTATCACAGGAGTTGGCTAGTTATCATAAGACTGGGTTTGTTGTAGAAGTGAATTTGGCCCGATTTCCTCTCTGTCTCACATGCTTGCTTCCACTTTTCACCATGGAATTACCCCCATGGAATTATCCTCACCAGATACTGGCACCATGCTCTTGGACTTCCTAGCCTCCAGAACTGTGAGCTGAATAAATCACTTTTTTATATCAATTACCCAGTTGGTGGTATTCTGCTATAGCAGCAAAAAATGGACTAAGACAGGAAATTGGTACCAAGAGTAAGGTTGTTACTCTAACAAATACCTGAAAATGTGAAAGTAGCTTTGGAACTATGTGATGGGTAGAGGCTGGAAGAATTTGGAGGAGCAGGCTAGAAAAACCTGTATTGCTGTGGGTGGAACATTAGGGGTAATTCTGGTGAGAGCTCAGAATGCCCCAGAACTAGGGAAAGTCTGAATCTTCTTAGAGATTACTTAAGTGGTAGAAATACTGATGTCGGAGGTAGGGTCTGTGGGGCCTGATAGTGGGCCTCAACCTACCCCATCGAGGTTCTTGACTCTGCCACAGGAAAGAATACAAAGGCAGAGTCACAGTAGAAAATGAGAACAAGTTTAACGTAATAGGCAAGAGAGAGAGTGCAGCATAGTTCTAGAGACTGAGCAGGGCCCACACCAAGTTTAACACAAAAGTAAGTTCAGCACAGACATCAAGTCTAATACAGAAGTAAGACAAACATAAAGTTCAATACGAAGTGCAGACTGGCTCAAGAGAGTGAGCAGCCACTTGCTGAAACTAAGTTTGATACAAAGTAAAGCATGCACACCTCAGCCAGCCAAGTGCAGGCTGCCTCCAGGAAAGTGAGCAACAACCCCGCCTTCACCTGGGATTCAGCTTTTATAGTTTATCTAGCTAATGAATATTCAGTTAAGGGGGTGGCTCCCAGTTATGTAACATTTAGTCTTGCACATACTCATTCGGTCCCTTCCTGGGGCATGTTCATTGGTTAGGCCCTATCACATGCACCAGGCACATTCAAAAATATTCTGTGCTCTCTAGTGAGCATGCCTAGCCACTGGATTTGTATAAGCCAGCCCCTTGTCTCATTTTCTGGGGTTGGTGCTGAAAATAGGTTTAACTGGCAACAGTAGCTTTCCTGCAGTGGAAAGCTCAGAGGAGGGGGCCTGAGACCTCAGGGAGTGGCTGGAAACCCAGAAGCATGTCCTGAAACCTGAGGCCAGGGAAACTGAGCATCTCCTATATCAATATGAACAGTAGAGGCTATTCTGATTAGATCTCAGATGGAAATGAGGAACAAAATATTGGAAACTGAAGTGAAGGCCATTCTTATAGCAAAGTAGAAAAGACCTTGGCTGAATTGTGTCTGTGCCCAAGTGCCTCATAGAAGGTCAAATTTAAGAGCCATGGAAATAGGATATCTGGCAGAAGAAATGTCTTAAGCAGCAAAGCATTCAGACTGCTGCATGGCTAGTTTGGCTGCATACAGTGAGAAGTGAGAGGAAAGGAATGACTTACAGTTGAAATTTATAATTAAAAGGGAAACAGAGCAGAAAGATTTGGAATATTCACAGCTTGGTCATGTAAAGAATGAAAAAGTGTTTTGGGGAGAGAATACCAGGATGTGGCCAAGTGATCATTTATTTAAGAGATTAATATGAATAGAAGAAAACCAGGTGCTATTCATTAAGACAATGGGAGAAAGATCCCAAAGGCATTTCAAAGACCTCCAAGGCTTCCCTGCCCATCACAGGCCCAGCATTCTAGGAGGGCAGAATGATTTCAGGGGACCAGCCTGGGGCTCCCTCCATAAGGTTGCTGCCTAGGGCTACCTCAGGATTGTGCTCCCTGCTTTCAGGTACAATACTCCCTGGCTGCCCCAGCTGTGGCTCAGACAACTCATGTGTGGCTTGACATGCTGGTCCACAATACACAAGCCATAAGTCTTGGCAGTGTCCACATGGTACTAATTCTGCAGGGATGCAGAATGCAAGAGCTGTGGGAGCATGACTTCTTTCACCTAGATTTCAAAAGATTTCATGTAAAGCCTTGGGGCCTAGGCAGAGACTTGCCACAGGGGTAGAGCCACCATAGTGAATCTCCACTAGGTTAATGCCTATTGAGGCAGTGGGAGTGGTACTGCCACAGAGACCCTATAACTGTAGGACCACCAGTGAGCAAGTCCATTTCAAGAGAGCTAAAGCATGGACTGAACCCAGTAAAGCTATAATGGTGGGGCTGCCTGAGGCTTTGGGGGCTCAACCCCCACGGTGCCCAGATTTGGGACATGGGGTCAAAGGAGATTATTCCCCAGCTTTAAGATTTAATGTTGTTCATACTGTTGGGTTTTGAACTTACTTGGGATGAGTTAACCCCTCTTTTCTTGACTATTTCTCCCTTTTGGAATGGGAATGTCTATCCTATGCATGTTCCACCATTGTATTTTGGAAATAGACAACTTGTTTTAATTTCACAGGCTCACAGCTGTAGTAATTTACCTTGGGATGAATCTTGCCTTTAGTTTCACCCATATCTGATTTAGAGGAGACTCTGGACTTTGGACTTTTGGGTTGTGATGGAACAAGTTAAGACTTTTGGAGCTGTTGAGATGGAGTGAATATATCTTGTATGTGAGGACATGAGTGTGTGGGGGGCTGGGGTAGAATGCTGTGATTTGTATGTTTTTCCCCTCTGAAACTCATGTTGGAATGTAATTGCCATTGTAACAATGTTGAGAGTCAGGGCATTAAGAAGTGATTAGGTCCTGAGGTCAGAGCCCTCATGAATTAATGTTGTTATTGCAGGAGTGGGTTAGTTATCACAAGTCTGGGTTTGTTACAAAAGGGAATTTGTCCCATTTCCTCTCTCTGTCTTGCTTGATCCTTCTGCCATGGGATGACTCCTGCCAGATGCTGGTGCCATGCTCTTGGACTTCCCAGCCTCCAGAACTGTGAGCCAAATAGATCTGTTTTCTTTATAAATTACCCAGTCTGTGGTATTCTGTTGTAGCAACAGAAAATGGACTAAGAGGGTAACAAAGTTAAGAATATAAAAAATAGCAACTGAGGATTGGTACAGTGTAATGGAGGATTAGCTCAGGAAGGAGAGGAATTAAGTTCTACATGACTTGTAAAATACCTAACCTAGTCTTGTTACTCATGTTGATGAACTGCTGCCTCAGTTGCATTTCTTAGACTAGCAAAAATCGAGCTACCTACCAATTAAAGAGTTATAAGTGGCATTTTCAGCGAAAAGCCCCATACCATTTCTTACTGGTTTCTTGTAGGGTCATTCAATTTACAGTGCACTACACATCATCTCAGGAGGGAAACATTGCTTTAGAACAGAAGGATGTACAACTATTTTAGATTAAATCGTCAAGTCTCTAAATCTGTAAACTTTACTAGATAAAAATATGCTGAGCAAAATATTATTGAACATCCATCTTCCTTTTCTTCTTTACACAAAAGATTTACTGTTATAGCTCATTTAAACCTCAATGCAAAATGAATGAACAATTTCTTTGCAGTCCCACCACATAAATCTTATAAACAATCTAATCTTTCCACACACATAATCACAAGCCTGGACTGTAATTGAAATATATTTTTATATATAGCATGTTTGTTCTCTACGTTTGCCTGTGGCTATGCCTCTGCAGGTAAAGTGAAGCAGATTGTGGCGAATATAATTAATAGTAGTGAGCTGAGTATACTCAGGATGACCCTTCATGTTTCTTCTTTCTTAGATCTTTGCCTTACCCAATTCACCATGCCTCGGGAAAGTTATTAATAATTCAGTCTTCACAACTGACAAAGTGGGAACTGATTGAAGTATGAATTGATTAAAATTTACCGTTACAAATCATCCGTTTAATTATAGTTTCCCAGTTTTGGAAGAGAATGTAATGATGATCTTCTTAATTTCAAAGATCGCTAGATTTTTCTTTACAATAACATTGCCAATGAATTTCCTAGACTACACTTGGATGCCTCCAGCAATGGAGATCTCATTAGCTCCTGGAAAAGCCCATTCTGCCTCTTGACAAGTCTGACTCCTTGAAAGTTTTTCCTTATAGAAACCCAAAATAAGTTTTCTTGAGCTTACATTCTGTGATTGTTGTTCTAACTGTTGAGGCCATATCAAAACATTCTCTTCCATATGACAAGCTATTATATATTTAAAGATACATAGCATACCTCGCTTAGGTATTTTCTTCTCTGGGCAAGCATCTACAACTCTTAAGATATTTCTCAGTTGACTTGACTTAAAGATGCCTCAATATGCCAGTCACTTATCAATATGTCTTTTTAAACGTGGATCCCACAACAGAATTTATTACTCCAGCTATGGCCTGACCATCACAGAAAAAGAGCTCTACTGTCACCTCTTATGTTTTAGATATGCTACAGATTTAGCCCAAGATTGCATTTGTTTTTGATAATCACATCAATTTATTGACCATGTTGAATGTACTGACAACTAAACTTTGTTCTGTAACTTTTTGTCACTGCTAAGCCATACCTCTCCCATTCTGTACCTGTCTAATTTGTTTATTGGCTATGATGATAGAAACTTACATTTATCCTTATTTAACTTTAACTTGTGAAATCCAGGCCATTTTTGTTCTTTTAACAGATGCTTTGATGATCTTTGTCTCTCATGTATTCTACTTGTCCTGCCAGTTCTCTGTCACCTTCAAGTTTGATACATAGAACTGTATGTCTTTACTCAATTCATTGATAGATATATTAAATCTCAGAATTCCCTCTAGGTGGACATCATTTCATTTATCAAACTCATTGGAAAGGCCATTTAACCAACTTCAAACCTATAAATATCACATTGTAGTTAAGAGGACAGGTTGAAAAGTAATAGATCCTAGACATGATTCCCAAATCTACTATATATAAATAATATATTTCCATTATCCTTGATAAATCCTACAATCCTTCTATGCTATGGTTTTCTTACCTTTAAAAGTAGATATCATATCTACCTCTCAGTGTCTGGGCTATACTTTAAATGGGATATGTATATAAGTTGCATAACATAATGCCTAGTACGTAGTAAGTGATCAGTTAATATTGGCTGTCTTCATCATTGCATTATTTTGGGAAATACCAGCAGCAATAAGAAATAATCTGCAAATTTCAGTACTATATACTCCAGTGTGGGTTGTCCTGGTTGGCAGGTGGCTTTTTTCCATGTTTTACTTCAGGGACCAAAGCTCTTTTCATCGGGTAGCTCAACCATCCCTTAGGGTCTCAGTGTCTTCTTTGTCTAGGTAGAAGAAAAATTTTTAAAAGGCGGAGAAGATATAGCCACTTTGTAAATGCCATTACCTAGAAATGAAATAAATCATTTCAACTTATATTTCATTGAAGAGAACTAATCACATGGCCTCTCCTAGCTTCAAGGAGAGTACAAAAAATGTGTGCCCTGGCTGGGCAGCCACTTCCCAGTGTTAACTCAGTATTTGAGAAGAAAGAACTCTTTTGTGGTGGCCAGTTTACCATCTCTGCCGCAATCACCACCATCATCCTCACCTGTATTTCCTCTAGTTCGTTCAGTAAGATTTTGTAAGCAACTATGCAAATGAACTACGTGACATTTTATCATGTCCTGTCTACATAAATGTTTTGAGGCATCATAAATTATTACAAAAGCCTAGAAAAGAGCCTGATAGATGATTCAAGCATATACTCCATTCACACATCTAGAGTTGTCCTAGCTTTCAGCAAGGGGATGCCAGTGCCTTACAGCCTGACTGTCCTGATTGGCAAAAGCATGGTGAGTTGGTCAGTGGCACCTCCGTCTTACATATAGAAAGAACCTCTTTTGACGTATAGTTAACAAAAAAAACCCTTTTAATCCAAACTGTTAATTTAAAATACCTTTCTAGATCTATCAGTTGCCTTCCCTATCTTAGTAGATACCTTTAATTGATTTTTTTTTCTTATTTTGGGTTAATATAATGCTCTCAGGAACATCATTATAACCACTTATAACCATCAATTGCTTTGTTGTTCTTTCAGGTATACAGAAAACCTTTGTCTATATGCCTCTCTCTGCCTAAAATGCTCTTCTCCATGTTCCTCAATAAGTAGCCTCTATTTATTCTTCGATCAACTTTGTCACCTCTTTCAGGAAGCCTTCCTTGATATGCTTCAGTGAGATCTTCAATCTTTGGTCTGTGCTGCCATAGGAACCTATGCATACCTGTATCTTTGAGCTTATATACTGGTAATCATTGATTTACTTCAGCCTTAAATACCTTTTGATAAGGGTTGATATCTTGTCTGATTTTGCATCTCCAGTGACTGTTACAATACCTGGCACTGGGAGTAACGCAAAATGTGACTGTTGAAACAGTGATTGAAAGAGCAGTGGTTTTTAGGCTAAGGTCAGTGACCTGGACCAAAATGTTCAATCACAAAAATTGGAAGATGATTATTTTTTTGCCTATGTATGGAAAGTGATGAAAGATTCCCAATTTTAAGCTTTATCCTACATTTTGAACTTTTACCACCTGCTATTGTTTATCTTATAGGAAGAGCTAGTCCATAAAAGCAGAAGAGACAAGCAAGTTATTAACAATAACAAAACGAAGCAAAAAACCCTTAGAAAAGACAATGGTGCTTAAAAAAATAAGGCTTTTTTTTTATGAATTCCTGTTTATGGTTGTGAATCTATACTGTATACACATGAGTATAATTAGTGATGGTAAAATTATTCGTAGTTCATATGATACAAATATTTCAGTGTCTCATCATGTTCTGCGAATAGTACTGACTTTCTCGTGCTCTATTTCCTGAACCAAGTAGATGGTCTCTGCTCTGTGAAATCACAGATTTGGGTTCATCTGTTTAATGGTTTGCCCACTTCTGTTTAGAATTATGCACAGCAAAAAATAATCTTACTAATGTTTGAGATAAAACAGCTTATATGGTTCTCCTGCTCATTTTCAGACCTGCCTAAACATTGTGTGCGTGTGTGTGTGTGCGCACTACTACTTTCTTACAGTGTTATTATTAGTGCCTTTTATCACATGCCACCTACCACCTGTCCTAACACAAAGCAGCACTTTTAAAACAGATCACCGGAATGTTCTGCAGCAATCCTAGAGAGAAAGTAATACATATCCAATAGGAACTCCTAAGGGCATTTCAGCAGGAAGAATGCAGAATGATCAGCAAATGATTTGGCCAGAATCTCTACTGAGACCTCCCCTTTTGTGAAAAGGGTCTTTGGGAGTCCTGATAATAAGGTGTGGTTAGGATCTTGACATCTATTCTTAAAGACATCACGGGAAGCCCTTCTGGTAGCAACACTGACTGTTGAGTCTAGGAAGGCCTGGGAAGGACTTGCCTTCCCAGTGAACCTTATGCCTTGATGAAAGTCATTGTAACATTTTTTCCTCCAGAGACCTATGGTTCGCAAACCAAGAAAGGTTAGTCTAGTGGGAGCTATATTCTTCATTTTACAACTTGTTTGTTTAACTGATAGCCAACTTTGCAAATTCTCTCTGAGCTACTAAATGCACATGGAAAGACACATAGAAGGAGGCACACATGTGTGAATTGCTTACCGCCAAACACCTCCATATGTTGTGTTACACTTAACCAGTTTTCCTATGGAAAGGGGTAGGTGAAAATAAGAATGATTTACTGTCACACTAGCCTATTTTTGTAAGGAGCATATGTTTAAATAATCTAATAATATTCGGAGCTCTGCTCAGTTTCACATAATTTTGTGTTGCCACATTTCATATCCCAGAAGACTAATTTTCTACTGTGTCTAATAGAAGGGCTGCCTTAGCATTCTTCACTTCATAAGGACCCTGTGGAAGAAAATAGAAAGGAACAAAAGTGACGAATTTGTGGGAAAAAAATTATACAATAATGGCATTAGAAAAGCAAAATGAGTTTCATCTCCAATCTCCCAAAACATCATTACCTTGTGCATGTGTGTTTGGTGCTTTGGAAGAGCATTAAAATTTCAATTCATGAGAGTACTAATTGTTAGTGACTGGTGGACTGAAGGAGTTACCCTATCTTTAAGCAAGCCTGACTTACTCCTTGGGAGTGATTTGAACAATGGGAGAAACTGCAAGTATGTATAAAATAATCTTATACTAAACCAGTAGTAATTTCATATTTAGACATCCTAATTTAATTCTCAAGGCAGAAAAATCTTCTAGTATGTATTGGTTTCTTGCACAGATGGGCTCTCACTAGGAAGGCTTCTTAAAACTATTTAATATATATGTGCTTTTTAATTGTATCCAGACTTTGATATTTGCATATTTATTTTCTCCATATTGGTCTAGTCCAGATGGACAAATGTAAATGGGAAAAAAATCAGTGTCATCATGATATTTAATATTTTCATCTGTTCCTTTGATCTATAAGTCTTTCAGAGCAAAATTCTCCTTTTACTATTTTTAAAAAGTATACTATTTTATATCATATACTATAAGAATAGCTCTATGTGTAGTTTCTCATATTATGCCCTTTAGAACTAATGCTGTTGATTTGTTATTCAATTATTAATTTAATCATTTCTCAAATATCTGGAAGTCCCTGGAAGGCAACAGCCATGTGTTTTTAATGCGTAACACTCAGTAATGTTTTTGAATTAATGCTATGTGCCAAGGAAAGTGTGGGGGAATTCAGATTGAATAAGATGGTATCTCTAACTGGGAGGAATTCATAGTCTAATGGAGACAATGGGTATGTTGCATTTGGGCTGAGTCTTGAGTCATAAACAGAATTATGTCAAAGAAGCGGGCACTTCTCAGGCAAAGCACTATGTTCTAATGTTTGAGTAACAACACCTGCTGAAATAACCCCATTGACATGATAGCTGCTGCATGTAAGGAATATAGTGCACAAATATTGTGCAGAGTGACCCTCTGTAATATCCTAAGTGACTCATGTGGAGCTCTCACCAATGATTTACCATTGATCTACTATCTCTAAGGAAGAATCGACATAGCTAACTTTCTATTTCAAGAGGCAGTTGATGAAATTAAATCATTTTTCAGGTATATCTGAGAATGGATTAAGAGAATCCAATGTGGTATTTGGTGGAGAGAAGATGTAAATAAAGCTTTTTCTAGAACATATTTGAAAGAGAATTATAAAATACTGCAAAATTGTTGGGGGCACCTTCATGAGGCAGGAATGCATAAACACAGGCCTTAAAGATCACATTAGATTAGTTGACCAGTATGAGCTATTTATATCTCCATATCTGAGTTTATTTATTGCTGATCTGGGCCAAATTGGGCTCCCCTGCAATTTTGTTTTCTCTTTCTGTGACTTTGGTCATCTTCCATTTGAACATCCAGTAAGTGACTTTGGCTTTGCTGTTCTGTTTACCCTTTGCTGCTAATCCCGATTCATTTTTCCTTATTGTTTTTCTGATACTTGTTTCAGTCTTGCTGCATCTTATTGCTTCACTGATTCAAAGGCCCCGTAACTTGGTAAAGAGACAGAATCTGAGAGTATTGGCAGATTATCATGGTTTCTAGAACAAGTCAGTCATAACTGTGTCATTCCCCAGGACCAGCGAGCCAAGGAGCTCATCATCAGGCACCAGTGACTTCTTAACTCTTGTCTTCAGAGGCCAGTGAATGAAGAGAGTTGACTGACAGACTTTAGTAACAACCTTTCTTGTTCTTGCTGCTCTGCGTTTTGTACATAGCATCTCCCACCTGCTGTCCATTTTTCTCAAACGTCATCTTCTGAATGAATCCTACCCTTACCACCCCAAGTACGATTGCAACTGTCCCCCTCTGCTGCTGCCACCTTCCTTTAACACTCTTGTCTTTCTTACCCACTCAATTTTCTCCCCATGCCACTTATCACCTTATAACGTATTATATAACTTATGCTTATTAAGTTTTGTTTCTCCCACTAAAATGTAAACTCTGTCATTTTTGTTTGTTTTTGTTGATGTAGCCAAAGAATCTCAAATAGTGCTTTATCATACAACTAATTCTTAGTAAATGTTTATTGACTAAAGGAATAAATGACTTCCATGCCTACAGCATTGCCATAATTAGGAATAGACTTATTTTGCATTCTCAATACTTGTTTCAAAATATCTATTTGCTAGGAATCTTTCTTTCAATCAAAGGTTATTGAAGAAAATGGCATTTCTGTTCACTATGGAAGATTATAAAAATGTTATTTTTCTCTTCATTATGAAAGGATTGGCTATCACAGTGAAGAAATATATAAAGATACATGAGAATGGCTTTGATAAGCTAGAGACACTAAAAGAATGTTAGATATGCTTCTATACAATAGTATGCTATGTGAAATAAAGGTATTTATGTTAGGCTCATGTTATCATGCTCATGAATTTTATTAACTTGTTTGTAGTGAACAAAAAGAGATGAAAGCATGCTATACTCAAAATAAAAATACAATATTGCCTTGTGACTCCTCCAGAACAAAACAAAAATCTCAGTAAACTGGAATGCTTAAAGATCTTTCATGTAAAAGGAAAAGAAAAAAATTTCAGAAGCCTTAAATAGGCAGCAGTACATTCCTGCTTTTCTTCAACACTGAAGGAAAAAATTTACAAGTACTGTCAAAATCAACTTGTCAACATCACCGTAAAGGGATATTGTAGTATTCTTAGAAAAAAAATAAATTTATTTTAGAAATAAAAATCCAGAGTTTAAATCATATCTTCTAAGTTCTTGGAAATTAGATGAGATGGGTGAAAATTAAATGAAATTCTGGAGTTACCTGTTTTTACGTGAATAGGAACCAAGCATGATTTTTTGACAGAAGGTTCACAGGCTTATGCCAAAGGCTGATTAAATCTCTCAATTAAGTGAGCAGAGACGACAAACAGGACCAGCTGTAGACCAAGGATTTGTCCACATGAGCTGTGCACACAGCATGGGTTTGGACTATAGAAGTGTCTACATATGGAAAGTAACGATAATGAAAATACCCACTTAAAGAATTTATGAAAATGAACAACCCACTTTTGTGATATCCTAACACTCTTTAGTATCATCCAAAATGCTAAGGTTTTGGAAAAAGCAACTTTGGATTTGGGGAGTGGTTAATTTTATATGAAATAATCTTGTTTATTGAATGTCTTATGCTATTAAGCCACACAGATTTAAAGCAAAAATATTTTTTAGTATATTGTCTCTTTAAACCATGATTCTCAGTGAAGGCTGTACAACAAATCATTTGTAGGACTTTGGAAAAACTACAGAGCCCTGGGTTGTACTTCAGATGAATAGGATCTGAATGCCCTGGCGTGAGGCATAGCAACTGTGTGAGAGGGAAGTGCACAGATGATCCTGATGCCTGCTTCTGGCTTCTGATTGCTACAGAAAGAGAACCCACTTGATCTCAGATCTATATAAATGGAATATGTGCAGTAGGAAATAGACAAGTAATTGTATTGATTACACACTCCTGAGCTTTACAACTCCTTATTCACAATTCTAAAATCCTGAAAGCTTTGAAAGCCCCCTCAGACCCCAATTTTTTGTTATTAAACCTGTCCTGCCATCATCCAGTTTTTGGTAAAACCATATGTGAACTGACATGAGTTTCTTCATACTCTTTATTTATCCCAAGTGTGAAGAGTCTTGTGTTTTGTTACAGAAACATGAATGTGTTTCATTATGGAGATCTTACCTGATAAACTGTATATGTACTGTATTCCCCTTCTAAAGCTGAAGAATGCTGAATCTTAAATGTATCTGGCCCCAATAAGTTTCAGATAAGAAACAGTAGACTCGTAGTAATGGCTTCAGGTGACATTTTGTTCTGTCCCACTCAAATGATTTGAGTACATTCTACTACCTGATTCTAAACTCCTTTAGGGCACACATTCTGTACGTTCACCTTGTATGATAACAACCTTACATTTTGGATTATTTAAAACAGTATCTCCTCCAGGGCCCATAACAATCTGTGAGTAACATGGGGCTTACCATCTCCATTATAAGAATGAACAATCTGAGGCGAGTCATTGAACTATCATGATTCTTAGTGGAGGGCCACAGCGTTAGTACTCCGTGAATATTTAGTAGATTGAACATTGCTTTAAATTAAGTAGAACTAGCAAATCAATTTTTTTTTCCTGTAAGTGAAAGAATTCATCAGTGTGTGGTGGCCCAAAAAACTTTCAAAAGAAAAATATTTAATGAATACTTTTATAAAATATGTAAGCATTTTCCAAATCACATGAGCAAATATAAAAGAGTCAAGGAATGCAAATTTTATGTATGTATTATCAGAATCAGCTTTAAGCATTAAAATTAATATATAAGGGTAGAATTGACACTAAATTGTGGTGTCAAAATGTTTCTTCATAATTTTTCGTATTCAATATGGTAATCGCACTCATTTTTATAAATTTTCCTCTAATAACATATACTCGGTCTTAGAGGAGGATTCCAGTAACATAGGAAGTGGGTTTGGGATAAAAGGTTGCAGGTCGCCCTCATTCTTTCTCTATCAGTGGGGTCTTTAGTAGCAGAGCCAGCTGGCCATATACAGCACCCAAGGTCCTCTGCATCTGAGGCTTGGCCCCATGCTTTCTGTTCTGATTGTGTTGTATTTCAGGACCGACTGGATGCTCAGTGTTTTCAGTCTTTTCATAAGAAAATTGCCAAATGGAACTATATAAGTGAGGGAAGGGGATTAAAAATACAAGGGCCTGGTTTGGTTGCAGTACTAAATACCTCTGAGAAGATCATGAAACTTCTCTCTGTCTTCTTCACCATTTGTGAAATGAAGATGATCAAACCTGTGTGACACTGAATGACTATGAGTACAACGAACTGAGGTTCCAAGAGTGCTTTGAGAATTATTTTATATTTAATGTAGGGAGATTATTGGTTGAGTGCATTGAGGGAATAAAGTATGTTTTCACAAAACATTTCTGAAAATAGAAAATAAATTATTACTTCATTAAACAGTGTTAATATTAATGAAGTAGACACAGTCCATTGGCTAAGAGTTTAGGATTAGGAGTCAGGCATGCCTCCATTTAATCTGCATCCTGCTGTGCCCTCCTGTGAACTTGGACCAAGTATCAAGCCTCTCCAAGCTGCATGTTCCTGTTCCATAAAACTGAGAGCATAGTAATGCCCAGATCAGGGAGAAAATGCATGTTAATACGTTGTCAATAAAACATATGTTGGGTCTCCAAAGGTATGAAGTGAAAACTTGATTAACCCTTTCCCCGCTTCAGAGGAATAAAGGTAGAAGAAGTGAAGTATGTGTTGGGAGTGGAGGTATTTCTCAAGTTTAACCAGACTTAAAAACAAAACAGAGAATCTGTGGGATTTATTTGGCTAGGCACTTTGAAAATTATTGAATGTCTTCTTTCTAGAATTAATTCTCTCAAGACATTAGTCGTCTTTCTAGGATTAATGATAAAAATTTGAATTCTTCATTAAAATGTCTCATTGTATACAATACTAAAATGAGGGCAAGAGAAAGGTCGTGGAAAGATTAAACTGTCCCAGGGAATATGGTGGATTAGATAACCAGGAAAAAGCAACATTAACCTCCTAATACAAAACACCCTGGCTATATAATTTAAAAAAAAAAAAAGACAAAGATAATAAAAATGGTAATATTTTGAAAACCATGGTCTTTTTTTTAGGAAAGTAAAACGTATCTTTAGAGACCAAAAATAAAGTGTGACTCAAACCCAGATAGATAGGAGTGGGACAGTGACTGGTCTGAGGGCATCTGCCAATTGTTAGTGCCTCATACTTCTTGATTTTACACTCATGTGAGGGGAAAGGAGGGTCCAGAAAAGGTATGTTGTCAAATCAGAAACAGCCAATATAGGGCCGGCCCGGTGGTGCACTGCTACAGTGCGCCGCTTGAGAGCGCAGCGGCGCTCCTGCCGTGGGTTTGGATCCCACATACAGACCGGTTCCCGCTCACTGGCTGAGCGAGGTGCAGGCACAACACTGAGGGTTGCGATCCGTTGCCGGTCACGAAAAAAAGACAAAAAGGAAAAAAAAAAAAAAAGAAACAGCCAATATAGGGCCGGCCCGGTGGTGCACTGCTACAGTGCGCCGCTTGAGAGCGCAGCGGCGCTCCTGCCGTGGGTTTGGATCCCACATACAGACCGGTTCCCGCTCGCTGGCTGAGCGAGGTGCAGGCACAACACTGAGGGTTGCGATCCGTTGCCGGTCACGAAAAAAAGACAAAAAGGAAAAAAAAAAAAAAAAAAGAAACAGCCAATATAAAGCCAGGCTCCTGGAAAAACTGCACTCTCGGTGAAAATGTTGGCTGGAAAAAGAAATTGCCTTAAGTAGGAAGGCATCTTGGAAACTTGGTTGTCTTGTCCTAGGAGCAAAAGAGAAGAAAAATTAAAGTCTCCTGAGACAATATATGGTTATGAATTAACCATAAGCTGTTTCGCAAGTGTGTTGATGGCCCCAATTCTTACTACCTGCAGGTTTAAAAAAAACTTCACTCTCAGAATTTGTTTAAAAGTGATCCTGGGTTGGAAGTTTCCTCAAGCCCTTCATAGAACTAAGCATAAGTTCTCTCTGAGAGAACACATTAACAGATCTTTAAAATATCTCAACAAATAAAGTGCTGGTAAACATGACTGCATAAAAAAATTACAAACTCACAGGGAAACAAATATGAGGGTACTTTTAAAAGTTCATGGAATAGTAGAATGAAAAGGTAATACAAATCTTTTCATGAACTTTTTGAAGTACCCTCATATCATGAAAACATCAGTTATGCACCTAGCAGAATCAGACCCACACAGGTTTCAGTTTTTAGGGCTATCTGTATAGAACATAAACAATAATATATGTAAATAAATAAAGAGGGAATTGAGAATATAAGTAAGGAATGAAAGACTGAGTCATTTAAAAATGGCTGAAACAGAACTTTAGGAATAAAAACTTAAATTGATTGAAATGAACAGTTGTTGGGTTAAAGAGCATATTAGACAAAGAGAATTGGTAAAATATAAAATACATCTGAAATATGTTTTTCCTGAATGATATACAGAGAAATGGAAAATATCTAACAGAAGGTAAGAGACATAAAGTGAGAAGTTCTAATGTGCATCTAATCAGTGTTCCAGAAGATGAAAATATAGAGGATTTGGGAGAACGAATTTTTAAGGAGAAAAATGGCTTGGAATTTTCCTTGATTATTGAAATGTATGAATCTTCAGATTTGGGAATCACAATAAATTCAAAGACAGGAAAAAAACTTTATGCCCAGAAATGAGAGTAAAACTACATATCATCAAAGGAAAAGTAACCATAAAAATATCAAGAGAACAAAACAAGTTACATGTAAAGAAATGAAAGATAGTTGTTTTCTTAACTAGCAACACTGGAGACCAGAATAGTATCTTCCATGCACTAAAAGAAAATTGTCTTAGAATTGTATACCCCATAAATACTCTTTTGTAAGCACAAAAGCCAAATAAACATTTTCAAAAAATAAAAGCAAACTTTATTCCTAATGGACCCTAACTGAAGAAACTTTTCATGGCAGCATTACAATTAAGATAAGAAAAAAAATAACCTTAAAAAGGCAATCTGAAATGCAAAAGGAGTTGTCAATAAGATATGTTTAATATGTTTTTAAAATAAGCAAATATTGACTATATTAAACAGCTATTATAATGACTTACTTTTAAAATGTTCATAAAAGACAGATGGAACTGAAATTCTGGAAAATCTTGGGAAGGGGTTATTAGATTTCAATACTTGTAAGTTTTTTGAATTTGGGGAAATAGAGTGGTTATATTGATTAACTAGATTTTGCTAATTTAAGTATGTGGAGTGAAATTTCTAGGGCAGCTTCCTAGTGAATAAGGACTATAACATCCAAACCAATAGGGAAGAAAGAAAGAAGTGAAATGCAAATAAAAACTCAATCTATCTGAAAGAAGCCAAAATGAAAGGAAAAAGAAGTTTTAGCCATAGAGCTTATAAAATGAAGTGGTAGAAATAAATTATGTTAGTAAGCACAATTAATGAAACTTTTCTGTTAAAGGACAAAGAATGTCAGATTAGCTTAAAACATTTTCATCTACATGCTATGTATTAGTTTCCTATTACTGCATCACAAGTTACCACAAACTTAGCACTTAAAACAGGACACATTTGTTAGCTCACAGTTCTGTAGGTCAGAAGTCTCCCCATTGGCTCCCCTGGGTTCTCTACTTAGGATCTCACAATTCTGCAATCAAAGTACTGGCCAGACTGGGCTATTATTTGAAGGGGTTGGAGAAGAGCCTGCTACCAAGTTCATTCAGTTTGTGGGCAGAATTCAGTTTCTTTTGCTTTTGGTCTGAGTTCCTTGTTTCCTTGCTATTAGCTCTGGACACTCTAGGTTCTTTCAAATGGTCTCTTTCATGTCAGCAAAAGAGAATATTCCTTGTGTTAAATTCCTCTCAGTCTTCAATTATCTCTAGCTTCTACTGTGTTTAAAGAGTTCACCTGATTAAATTAGGCCCACCTAATAATCTTCCTTTTGCGGTATAAAATCAAATAATAATGGAAATGATAGTTCATTGTAATCATGGGTTCCACCCAAATGCAAAGGGGAGGGGATTATACAAGGGTAAGGGTCATTCTTAGAATTCTGCCTAGCACATGCTGTTTTCATGCCTAAAACATGAAACAGCAGTTACATTGATGTCTAGCAAAATAGACTTTTCTGGGAGAGACGACAAATAATTTTTAGAATTAGTGAGGGATACTACATAATGGTGTAACAATTTTTAACTTGTGTGTACTCTATTACATGCTTACAAAATTCATAAATTGATAGAATTTAATAATGATAAATCCACCATCACAGTGCTTATGATGAAAAGAAAAAACACTGAAAATGAAAACACTAAAAATATAAATAATAAATTTAATAAAAATATCAGCATTAAGAACTTAGGAAAGAAAACAGTAGAATCAGTCAAAAAATAAATAATAGGAAGGAAATAAAAAGAAATTAATAAAATGAAAATAATGGTACTATAGAAAGGATGAAAATAATCCAAAATATGTTTTTTGAGAGGCCAATAAAATTGACAAGTATTTATAAATCAAGATTAAAAGAAAAAAGTTACAAATAAACTGTGAAAATGAAAAATAATAGAGATGCTCTCTATTTTTATTCTTTATGACCTACATATACATTATATGTACATTAATATATATAAAACTTGTAATAATTTAAATAAAAACATCTTGAATATGTAGCCACATCTGATATATTAACAAAACAACAGAAAAGGAAACAATTTGCTTAAAGCACTTTTACTAGGTATAATTTTTAAAGTATGCTCTAAAACCAGTATTTCACTTTTATTTGAAATGAAAATAATGGGCTTTATTTTTAGAGACCGAATGCTGATAAGTGGGATTTCTTTTTACAAAGATACACATTTAGATTATTACTTTCGAATGTCTAAGTTTGCTATTATGAATGTCACTCAGACACTCAGTCTATAGCATTATATCTGTCTTCAGGGAGGGAACAATAAACATAAAAACAATGTTTGCTTAAGCTTATAAGCCATGTTACTTGATAGCTGCCTTACTTTATAACCTCTCAATTCTGAAAATGGTTATGGTTATGGTAGCTGATTGACTTACCAGTCTTTTTTTGGACATGCTGTTTACTAACATTAGGAAAATCAAGCCAGTTGAACTTCTTTTCGCCACACTGGCCTACAGTTTTGGATTTGTCACCCTATAGAGCTCGCAGAACCATTCTGATAAGTGATATTATAGAAGAAAAATGGCAGGCTACCTAGTGGTGCCGGGCTTGGGAGACAGTCAGCTCCTTTGGCTTTATCTTAGGGCTGACATGTATTATGCATTTCATTTAGAAAACGGAATGCTGGGGGTCCTAAAAATGAAACTGATTTTCCATTTGAGAAATGTGTGCTCTTCTGTTTTTCAAGGTCTCCTTGGTATATATAATGGTGATTATGATCACATTTCTGAAAATAACCTGTATTTTTCTTCCTATTTGCCCTCCATATATATGTACAGTTACTAAGCCATCATATTATGATATATTTTTTGTAATTTTTCTAGTAATGATCAGTAATCTATGCTAACAAAACAGAGAAAGTATGCATACTGAAAGCTATTCATTCTATTAAGTAAAAACCAAAAATAAACATTCAACCATGTAATATTACATTACTGTTGTTTGATAATTTAGCCGCCCTTAAGGAATAGCATGACAGAACATGGTGTAAATATTTTTTCTGCTGGCTTCTTGCTCAGCAAAACTAGTAATCATTCTAATTTTTTCTATTGACTCTAAATTATAATTCAATGTGGTGGGATGCAAATTGTACTGGGGCACATCATATTTATTTTGTGTTTGTTAACGTACTATTTGAAACTCTGCAGAACTTGCCTGGAAAGGTACTTTTTAATTGTGAGTATTTTTGTATTCAAGCATTCAGGTGTCTTTCTCTAAATGCTTCTATATTCTGAGACATGCCCAGTTTCCTTACTTAATAATAAAACAGTCTGTGACTCATTGTAAATCAGTAGGGATCCAACAATAAGGTGCAATACATCACAAAAGCAATGCAGGCTATCATTGGAGGTAATAAGCAGGTACATTAATATTCATGCATTATGAAATCCTGGATATGCTTCTAAAAAGCTGTAGAATACATTCCAGGTTTAACGTTCAGCAGTAGATGTTCGCTAGTGATTTTTCAGATACTTCTTGTAGCAATTTATTCATGGCATCACTAAGTAATTTGGGAAACTTTCGACCATGATTTCCATTTACTTAATTGTATACTCAGCTAATATTTCTCCGTGAGTATGCATAATCCTTTCTGGCTAGAGCTTGGGTCTTTCTTTGTCCCAGCTGGAAGTGCTGTTGTGCAAGACTGATCATATATGCATGTCTGTGTTTGTGGTGTGGGTGTATATGGAGAGAGAGGGAGGGCAGCAAAAGAAAAAAACTACATGCAATGTCAGATATAGTATGGTATTTTCCTAGTGTCAAAGAAATGCAATTTCGATTTTGTTTCCATACAGAGTGATCTGAGAGGGTGTATAAGAAAATAATGTACAAAATTATAGCTACATAGGAAAAATAAATTCTATTGGTATGCAGTCAAGCTAAGCATCTATAATTAAAAATAGTTTACTGCATGTTATCAAATGACTAGAAAAGAGGAGATCGAATGTCCACATCACAAAGTTATGACTAAGTTTTACAATGATGAATATGCTAATTATCCTGATTGTTCATCCCACATTTATACATGTATTGAAGTATAATAAATATGTATAATCAATATTATACATGTTTATACCCCATAAATATGTATAATCAATACATTTCAATAAAAATAAAATAAATGTTATTCCGCATAAAATATGTGAATAAAGGCAGAAGCTTAACATATTAAAACTGAAAAAAAAGGAAAGTAATGCTGTGCTACAGTGCATGCAAAGCTACCCACAAAACAGGGCCACCACATAAGGATGTATATAGACCAAGCACTGTGCAACTCCAGAGGTCACCATTCTCCACCACCCAACTCCCCCCTCCAGAGTTGTATGACGTATCAACTCTGCAAATAAGGCGTATGAAAGTGTACTACAGTTCAGTTTTTAATATCTGTGATTAATATGCATCCTTATCTAGTTCATCTATAAATAAAGTCACAATGAAGTAGATATATCATGCACATGGATAATGTGAGTAAGCACACATCTTAGGCTTAATGCCCCTCTTATTTGAAATCATATTTGATTTCTCTCCTTTTCCAGGAGTGGACAAAGACTGCCAACTTTTGGGATCTTAACTATACATCCCCTGTGTCTTCTTACCTTTCCAGGCAGTGAAGGGACAGGGTTAGGAGGGAGAGAAATGCTGTTCTATAATGTACTAGTGCTGCTGCCACTGCTACTACCACCGCCTCCATTCACATTGTCACCATCACTAATCATTGGAGAGACTTGAAGTGAAGGACATTGAGAGAGCTACTTGAAGTGTGCTGTTTATTGTGGCCTTCTCCACTGGTCTGTTCTGTATCCCATGCTCCTTGATTCTTTTCTGTTCATCCATTCATGCATTTATCCATCTATTCATTCACTTATTCAATATAGAAATATCTACCGACAGCCTACATCATACTAGCTACTACACTAGATAATTGGGATGGAGTGTGAACAAAGCAAATAGAACCCTTGCCATCATGGAGCTTGTATGCTGGTAGAGAGTGTGGTGAGTGTATTTACAGGGTTAATTCAAGCATTTTAGATCTTTTGCATTTTATAATATCTCCCTTTCTGTTCATTGTATAGTTAGCTAGAATCAGGATCTTTTACTTTCTCCATATGTTATGTGAAGGATTTGTTCCATATCAATCTTTGTCATTTTATAATATCAGCCTCTGATGCATGGAGCTAGAGTTTTAGAAATATGTTGAAATTTCCTTGACATAATCTTTCAGGAATATCTCAATTCACATGAGGCCTGTTGCACTGCTGTTTGGTGATGAGAATATGTTTGCATCAGAAGAAGCCAAGATTCCATTAGAAAAGTTAGGATCCCAAGTAAGACATGAAAAAAAAAATCACAAGAAAACTCCATTTATCATAATGATGTTGAGTTTGTTATTGCTATGACCACCCCATACAAATAGGATAGACCCACACCCAAAATTTGTCCAGATGTTGAGACTAATGATGTCACACTTACACCAAGACGGTATGAAAAGATTTATTCCTTACACAGTGAGGCTTTCTAGGGCAAGTATGGAGGCTCCCAAGCAGGTCTGAAAATGGCTTGCTTGATAGAGCCTAGAAAGGAGACTGGTTTGGGGTTATTATGGTGTGTATGGGATGAAACCAGGGTGAGGATTTCCACACATGGTTTGAACTTCCTGCTGGTACTGAAGGAAGGATCTCCAGAAAAAAAAAAATTTTTTTTTAAAACTCAGCTTTCCTAGGTGTGAGGCAGAGGGGGCAAAAGGAGGGGTGAGGCTCAAGTTGTAAGCAGTCAAGTGACAACAAAAAAAGGAGTCCATAATGATATTGGGAGAAATTTTGGGATATATGGCTGTGGTATAAACAAAGACTTTGTATCAATATGCTTAGAAGCAGAGAAGTAAAATGAATAACTTGAAGAAATGCTGGAGCCCTGCCCCCATCTCTCCTTCTCTCCACTTTAAGTGCTGGTATTTCCTGGTTTGTAACCAATAACTCATAACTCATAGTCAGTGCTCATGCTATTCATAATGATAAGCAGTTTCTTCTCTTGGCTGAATATGTGAAGATGCTCTTATTTTGATGCTGGCTTTGCTATTGGTAAATTAATATATCCTGAACCATATTTTTTGGGGAAGCAAATGTCCTCAAACATAAAATCTGCTTTTACAAATTAAAAGAAATTCAGTAACTTTCCATCCTGTCCTTGAATGAACCACCATAAGGAATTTCAATGCACATGCCAACATACGGGTTCCCTTGGTATTGAAAGCTTGGCACTAATTGCCTATGCATGCTTAGTAAGTGCCAAATCCTGGCTTATAATTCCATCTAAAGAATTTATCTACAAATGGTGTACCTGTATATGACCATAGCCTCAACAAAATCTGAATAAAAATGGCATCAACAAAGTCAGGAAAAGAACACTTCGGTGATGGGGCAATACTTTACTAAATGTCTCTATGAACTTTCTTAGGTGGACAAGGAACTAAAAAAAAATTGGCTATGATAACAACAATACCAGGATCTTTATCCAAGCATTTAAGATATAATTAAAAAATCTATGAACACTATCTATTGCTGGTGACATATTTTGCTGTGATTTTTATGAAATGTGAGACACTACCAAATTGGGACAGCATTATCTCTTTAAGAGAAGAGATAAAAACTCTACTTCCTAAATGCTATCACAGAATTTAGCATTCCATTTACTAAACACTTTATGTTTCATTTATATCATAAATATGGGTAGCCAAATAACCTAACTAAATGTTTATATTACCACATGTGCTGAAAATTATCTCTCAGGAAAGCTGGCTGCCTTATGTTCAAATTCCTACAAAATCTCATATTTTTAATTTAATTATTTTATTTTGAACAAAGTTGTATTTGGGGAAGACACTAATCAAAAACATTGTTAGTTAAAAACTGACTTTGAATGCTATTTAGGTCATCTGATGGATATTGTTCAAAGAAGGAGACAAACATATCACAGATGTAGTAATTATTTTTAGTGGTATATAGCCTCAAAATTTCCAAAAATATGTGCCATTGCATATAAGCGTCTCAGTGATCACTTTAAATAGCAATACAGAATTTTTGTTTTAAAATATGGAGGTTTGCATGTTATCAAGTGAGTAGAAAAGAGATTAAATGTTCACATCACACAGAAAGAATTAAGTCTTGCAGTGATGAATATGCTGATTACCCTGATTTGATCATCACACATTGTATACGTGTTTTGAAATATAACTCTGTACCCCATAAATATGTCCAACCAATATGTTTCAATAAAATAAATAAATAAAATAAGTGCATTTTGGAAGTCAACCAAAAGAACATGGTGAACAAGAATCAAAGACCCTAACTTTATCTTAAGTAAGACTAAATGATGTTTCTTACTTTGAAGCACAATCTATGATGGAGTGTTGCCAAGTGTAGTGACAGTCAATTGTTTCAAGACAATGCTAAGAGGAGACATGCTGGCTACTGATCAATGGCAAAGTTAGCAAAAGACAGTTCTCCAAGGTAGGTGTCACACCCTACAAGGCCTGGAACAGTGGGAATGGAGTGTGCTGGCTGAGAGTGGGTCTTGCCTCCATTCCATGTGAACCTCTTGCACAGAACGAGTCCAGGAAAAACTCTTCTCATTCCAGGGTGGCCAATCCCAAAGGCACGAGCATGAGAATTTTGTTACTAAGAATAAAAGAGGAAGACAATAACAGGAAAATCCAAGAGAAAGTCGGGAGCCCTCCACCAGAACAATGTTGCCAGTGACTGGAAAAAAACGGTGACCAAAAATATCCTAAGGAGTTAAAAAGGTATTAGTGCAGTAATTGTTTATATAAGATAGGGTTTCAAAGCAATGGTATAGGAATTCAGAGAGGATAGTGTGAGACCATAGAAAGTGAGACAAAAGATGGTAGACTCAGGAAAGAAATGTGGAAAGGAGAAAATCAGAGAAATAAAGGTCAAATTTTAATCTCTACGAACATTAATTGACACACCTCAAATTCCACAGTTTTGAGTGAGCAAAATTAAAGGTTAAAAAGGAGTGTACACATAGAAGACAGAGAAAACCAGCATATACGTAAGTGTTGTTCCTAAAGGATAGAACTAAAATAATGGAAAAGTAAGATTTCAAAAAGACTTAAGAGAGTAAAGGAAAACTTGAATCTTTAGATTGAATGGGCAAATAGTGCCTAGAATAATGACAGGCAGCAATCAATAAATGTAGCAAAAGTATTACACTTCAGATACAAAAAGAATACTTTGGAAATCCAAGCAATAAAACCAATTCACCTGTAAAGATGGAAAAAAAATTCCAGGTTTTAGTTTTCTCAGATTTCTTTTTGGCATCACTCAACAGTGTTAAGACAGTGAAGTGATGCCCTCGGTTGCTAAGAAAAAAAATGTGACCCCCAAATTTTTCACTCAACCTAATTATTTAGCCAAGTATAAAGAAAATAAAGAATTTGATTGTAGGCTACGTTGTTCTCATGTACCTTCCTGAGGATTTATTGGAAAAGTTCAGACATTGGAAGTAGTGGACAAACTCTAGCAGAAGTACTGGAAAAGATCATTGAATCCATTTAATTGGAGGGTCAAGGTGAAAAGAAATGCATGGCTTCTGGTTATAAAGCAGAATGTAGAATATTTGCAAATCCTAACAACACAGAAATGATATATGGTCTAAGAAAGTATGTTATTTTTATTTTCTTATCTTTTATAGATGGGGGAAGAACATATTTAAAGACTATAAATAAAACAGGGATATAAGATATTCAATGAGTAAAAAAGTTAATAGGAAAAATAATATAATAAAATAAAGTGGTGGAGGAGAAGAGGGAGAGGAAGAGAAATAAAACAATCTTGTCAATGCTCATAGTAGGGAATAATTAAAATCTAAAGAAATAGTAAGTTCATACCTTAAATGAAGTTTAATTATAAAGGTAATAATTAGGACAAAATAGAAACCTTCTGTATTTCAAAAGAATGCACATAAAAAAGCATGGAGAAAGGCTAAGCAAAGAAGAAACTATATAAACAGCTATATCTGTAGAGAAGTTGCAAAATTGTATGCTATTATTTAAACAAAATTTTGTGTATATGTATGTTCATTAATATCCTTAATGTATCTGCTTGTTTATTAATAGTACTTTTTTTTCCTCTTAAGGTGCTTCACTAAGTAGTGCCTACCGTAAGAGGGGCACTATATAGGCCTAGTAATTGTTGTTATAGTATGGTCTTTTATCCCTAATCAATCAATATTTTACATTAATATCCACATGCTTACTATAAAACTATATTAAATAAGACTATGAATATAGTATATGTAGTACCTGCATGTAAATACCTTTCAATCAGCCTAATAAGACTGGCAAAATTAGGGAATGATAGAAAATACAGATCAATGCTCAGTTATGTTACACAAGTCCCCTATGCAGCCTTTTTAGATAATTGCAGGCTTTGGTGACCTCCCTTCCCTTCAATTTATAACAGCAATTTTAGATTACATCATATTTTAACATTACAAGGGTACTTCAAAAAGTTGATGGAAGGAATCATACTATCTTTTAATTCTACTTTTCCACAAGTGTTTTGAAGCACCCTTGTACATTATGGCTTTGTCATTTTCTAATAGTTTAGTATGTTATGGTCTTGTCTTTGCACAAGAGATGAGATTGATTGTCAAGCTTTTGGACTCTAAATCCGGTTTGCGATGCATTACTTATATGATGCAAAATGATTGGATAGAAGTCCCAATGTCAACAATAACAAATCAATAATTACTGTAACACCTGCTAATTTATCTTGCGTGCTCATAGATGATGAATAAGAAATTGTGGCACAGAGAGGTTAATTACTCTATCCTAAGTTAACAGCTAGTGAGAGACAAAGTTAGGATTAGAACCGAGCCAGGCTGGCTCCAGTACTGTTGCACATACTAGTACGTTAGGCCTGTGACCTTGCCCTGTTATTTCACCTCGCTGACTTCACTTTCTGCATTGGTGAAAGGTGGAAAAACATGACTTATTTTATAAAGCTGCTGTGACAATTAATAAGAAAAGTACATTTAAGAGCTTTGCAATCCATGAAACTTATGGTAAATACAATGTGTGACTGTCATCGTTGCTATTTTCATGCTACCGTGGTCACCATAGCATTATGTAGGCTCAACTTACAAAGGAACAAAGATTTCAGTTACATTCCTGTAGAGATAAATTGTTTTTTACGATCATTTACTGACTGTTAAACTTCAAACTTCATGTTCTTGCTCAGATTGCACAATACCCATGCCAAAAATACCTTATGCTCTACTGAGAAAGACTACCTGACAAGGCATAATGTATTAAGTGCCATAATGAAGTTCTGAGTTTTGTGCAGAGGCATAGTAGAGAAGAAAGAGAAAGAGAAGAATTGTGAGACTCAAAGAGTTAAACATCTTTCACCCAGCTTGGAAAGAAAGACCTGCAATTTCAAATTCTAGTATCTTTCTGTGGGAGAAGCATCAACGGGTTTTGTATTGTATTTATGCTACACAACAACCTTTTTGTATCATCCTGTCTCCCTTTCATGCATCTTTTCCCACAATGACTGTCCTTGACTAACACCAGAAATGAATTTGATTTCTCTAATGCAGAAGGTAATTGGATTTTTCCTTATTGAATGCATCCCTTTAATGACTGTTTCTGCTTTTGCCAATTTAGCAGCAAGTGACCTGACATTGATCTGATGATATGACTTAAAATAAAGAGTTGGAGCTGAGGGTGAAAAAAAAACAGCTATCTGGCATCAGAAAGAATTTTTTTTTTTGCCTCATCTTGCCATTTTCCTGAGAAAATGCTTTATCCTTGAATGTCATTTTTACAAACATGCTGCTGTAATAATTGGTCATACAGCCACAGATTGCCTCCTTCTAGAAAGTATGACAAGTATTTCACAGAAAGTGCCCTGGAGAAAACATTGAAAATTGAATAAAAGCCACCCAGTAATCATTCTGTTCCTTGAAAATATTCATTACCATGCAGACTCTTTCTGAAACAGGGTAAATATTGCTGAACAGAATTAATTAAATCTTTTAAAATGCTGGTGAAACAGGAAGTATGTATTTAAGTATTTATTTATTTAACCTTGAGGTTTTGTTAAAATATTTGACACAAGAATTGTTATTCAAGAAGGTTATGAAGGATCAGTGTTGAAATTATTATATTTAGAAGACTAGCAATTCTTTCCTCAAGGGAAGTTATAATATAAAGCTCTTTTTATGCCCAAGAATATTTAGGATCTAAATTACTCTACTTTTGCATTTATTCATTTTTTTAGTAACAATATAATTCACTTGATTCATAGTTAATTTTTATTCTATCATCTTCCCTTTCCTCATTTTGATAAATACCATGAATTATTTTTGATGGAAATACAATCCATGGGCATTAGTTTGAGTGAGAAAATACAGTCCTGTAATTTTAAAGGTTTAAGAAGAGAATAAATAGATTAGAAAATTATCACGAACCAGTTTCTTTTTAAAAATAAATAAAACAAGTGTTTTTCCTTTGCAAATTCTCAATATTAGTTGCATTCCCATTTATCAAAATGATTGTTTTAAGAAATTAACTGAGAGTTTGTATTAAAATCACTTATGATTGTTGAATCTTCTCAAATTCATTGGTGAAGCCACATCACATAAAATTGTTGTAGACCCTAAATTATACAGAACTGATGTGAATCTGCAGTTAGTAAATGAAGGTCAGTGAATTAATTTTGGTTCTCATCAACCTAGAGAATCATGAGAACCCTATTCCTAGAAATGACACTGAAAGAGACTATAAAGAAGAATTAAGATAAAATCATTCCTGGAGACTGGGCTCCTTTTCTATTCTTCTCATTGCAACTTAGATGAGCATTTGAAGCATTGGCATGCCAATGAAAGTTTCCAGAGAACATTTCTTGAATGCTGTGTAGCACAATGAGATGGACTTGCTTTAGAATTGATGTGGCTTCCACAAGAAGTCCAGTACCGTTGAAGGGGTCACTGATCCAGAAGGACTCCCCACTGAATCACGATCTTTCTTCATAAATGATTAAATCTCATCTATTTCAAGGCGAGCGTTGGAAGTTACACTTTAATGCAATGTTAAAGCTTTAAAGGCAAGAGAAAAAATCTATTTCAATGGATGATTAAAATAAATTCTTTCTTAACTTATTCCATATCAGTTTTCTTAATTTTGAATCTGTTTTGTTTGTTTGTATCTGAACATTATTAATCAAAATCATAATCAATGGGATAATATCCTCTTCCCTTGAAGGGAAGATAGATTATTTGGAAAAGTGGAAAAAATTTCCCATTTTTTTTTTTTTGAGAAAGAAGGAAATATATTGCCTACCCCCATAAGATTTTAAAATGCTTTTTTAATAGGTTACCTATTTATGATACTTTGGACATTTGCCAAAACCATTAATATGCAATGTGGTTAATGAGCAATTTACTTTGTTAATGGATCTTTAAAAACAAGCATTTATATCTTAGTTTGTTTTGTAATTTCTTCTTTGGGCAAATATTTTGGTCTATTGTGTAAAAGATCCTTAGACATTAGAAAAGATACAAAGATAAGTTTTCACCTTCAAAGATTTTGACGCATAGTGGAGAGAGAAAAAGGTGTAGGTAGGTAAGTAAAATAGAAAAGTGGAAAGTGATACATACCATGAGAAGGATGGATCAAGAACTACAAGTTCTCTTCCAGTTGGAGAGAACAGTGGAGATATCACAGTGGTAACATGACTTTACTTGGGTCTCAGAAGATGGGCAGAATCTGCATGTGAAAAAAAAGAGAAAAAATAATTTTGGAAGAATAAGAATTACAAGTGGGAGGATGCTTTCTAATTAGGATAAATACACCATTGTTGGGAAAATAGAATGGTTTGGTCAGGACCCTCACCTCGGGTCCAGTTGGGTGTGGTTCAGCACATCCTTTGTAAACAAATTGTGTGTGTGTGTGTGTGTGTTGTGTGTGTGTAGTTAGTGTGCATGCACACCAATGTATCTTTTTAGTTTTTTTGCTATTCTTGTGTTCTTCAGAGTTTGTGAAGCAGGCTGGCTGAGTACTGTCTCGGGCAGCTGCCACTGCCTGGGCAGCCATGCTTTCCAACCTACAGCTTCCAAGGACCTGTTTGCCGGTTACCTGGCTCATAGGTCTGCATGTAAGGGGTCTGGTGACCCAGCCTGGCATGTGAGGGGTCTGGGGACCCAGCCTGGCCTGTGAAGGGTTTGTGACCCAGTCTGTGAATGGGCTTGAGGGGTCTGTGAGGTCCAGGCCCAGCCCTAACTCGACAATTTGCATCAAAACAGGATTAAGAGCCCGACAGCCATAAAACTGTGTACAGTACTAAACTGAACATATAGTTGGAGTAAACAAAAAGAGAAAAAGAAAAGATAATATTTTGACTAATGTATGCCATTAAAATCTAGACACATTAGGAAATATTTGGATTTTGGAGTTCCTGATTTAGAAAAACTTAAAAAGAATCTGGTATTTTATTTGTTGTATATGTTTTTATTTGTTATATGTGTTTCTTTTCTATGGAGATGTTAAGATTCAAAGGTACCTTCTTATATAAGGTAATCATAATTGATATTTAAAAAAGCAGTATCAGTATTTGACGTGTTGAATGACCTTCAATGTGCTCATTCAGTATGTAAAATCAAACTATTAAAGTTTCTGATTGAACCAAGTACATTCTTTTAATCTTTGTCTCTTCATATATCCTAATGCTAAAATATATACATATTCTAATCTCAATAGGATGTAAATTATAGGTTTATATGTAAATTTGAACTTAAGATTTATGAAAATGTTAAGTAAGTTTCTTTTCCTTGCTCCAGGTCACTGATATGATGCTTCAAGACAAGCCCTATCCTGATTGGGGAAAATCCGCAAGAGCTTTCTGGAAGAAAGGAAATGTTAGGATCATTTTATTCTGGTAGGAAATTATTTTATTTATTTATGCATTGCCTCATTCATTAAAGGACATGAGTTGGATGTAATTTTTTTTTTTTTTTTTTGCTACTGGCCAGTATGGGATCTGAACCCATGACCTTGGTGTTACAAGGCTGCATGCTAACCAACTGAGCTAACCAACCAGTTCCTGAGTTGGATGTTATTTTATAGTTTATAGAATTGTATCTAGAGAAGTATTTTTCGTGGCTACTATTCTCCATTAAACATTTACCCTAATTATTTTATGTATTAATTTCTGCTTGCATATTATTGCATATACACATGTATAAGGGAGAAGTTTTATTAATACAGTGATGCACTTAAAATTTCACCAGAGGTAAGTAGGTTTTTGACTCAGCAAAAACAAGCTGTAATTTTCATCAGTGAAATCTGATATATAAAACTGTCTCCTGTAAATACTAAATTGGCCAGTATATTTGACAGGATATGATTTTGCTCTGAAGAAGTGGTACAGAGAAGGAACCGCTTCGCAAATCATGTCTGGCTCATTGGCATGTTTTTTATATTGTTTCCTTTAGCTCTCCAGTCCAATCATTGCAATTAAAAAAAATCCATGTCTTATGGAACTTTGTTTTTTTGTGGAGTCACCATTATTTAGTGTACTTGAATGTGTTTAAACAGAAAAGATATGAACATAGAGACAGCAAGAAGTGTTCTTTCATCTGACTGTGAGCACAGTGATTTGACCTATGTGAAAAATTACGTGCACTAACACTCAGAAACGTAATTGATGATAGCTTGTGCTGGCGAATTCCACCTGCCCTTTGAAATGAAAGAAAAAGTAGTTTATTTTTGGATTTAATTCTGGGTGTTGATATTTTTAATACATAAAAGCTACCAAAAAGTCATAGTAACTAAGTACTTGGGGAAAATATACACTCTGTTATCTTTAGTGCTTTAGCACTATCATTAAATGTTGCCAGAGATATATGACATTTTGAACTCAATTTTTAGCAAGTAAACAGAAGTGGATTTTTCAATAATGTAAAAATGAATATGATTTTGTAGATGTTCATTCATACGTTGTCTCTATGAGTCAAGTGTGGCATGTTTTTGTGGTGCTACTTAACCTGCATAGTTTTTCCTGTTTGCAAGCTTCCCATATTAGCTTGTCTGAATATTACACAGTATAATAATTATAGCAGATATTTATTGAGGGTATGTTTTGCTTCAGGCACTAGGCTAAGGACTTGACATTCTGTGTATTTACTCATTTAATCCTGACAGCCCTATAAGGTAGGTGTTATTATGGGCATAGGTCTCTGACTGCAGAGCCCCAGATCTTAATCATTAAAATAGACTACCTCTAGGAGAATAAAGGATACATCCTCGGTGTGCAAATTTCCAAACAATTATTTTCGGTTATGTTTTTGCTAAATAAGAACATGGGATTCTGGGGAAACTCTCCACCCTACAGAATTCTCTACAGGGGTTCTAAGAATCATAATTTGAAAGAAGATAGACTGTAAGTGTTTATGTACAATCTCTCTTAAAACAATCTCTGTTTACTGTGTTTACACACATTTTGTATTAGTTAATGTATCTTCAATGTCAGCCCATTGATTATCTTTCACTGCCAATTATCCAGGTCACACACACTTTGCAAAGGTAAGCCATACATATAGTAATCTGAGGCCCCTGTAACTGTTGTGTAAACTAATCTTAAACAAGTGCTGTTTCAGAGCCGAGGAATCCATGCTAGATTTTTCCTGAAGCGTCTTCATTCATTTTTCATTGGACATTATTATTCAGGTCTATTTGTTATCAACCTCTTACACAAATAGGTTTAATTTTGCTGTATGTGATAAAATAGCCCCAATGGGTAAGCTAGAGCATAGTTTAAATGTTGTAAAAATAAAAAATTAATTAGTCACTGACAGATAATATTCTTACTGAAATGGAGAGCAAACTAAAGTGCACACTTATTCTTGTAGTCTTGGTTCTATAAAATTATTAATAATTAGATAATGCATTTGAGAGGTGGTTTTTCACTGTTATATTTCAAAAGTAGTATTTCATAAAATAACTGAAGAAAAATGTAAATGCTACTTTAAAAATATTTTTTAAAATTTTATCCATGTCTATATGGCTAAATTATCTCTTTTTTATTCAAAATATTTTAACATTTACTTGTACATATTTTAGGGGCACAGTATGTTGTTTCAAAACATGCATATACTGCACAATGATTTACTTGTCTTGATAACAGTACTCATAGTTTTAAAAAAAGGAAAACTCAATGCAAAAAGTTGATTATGGAAATTATGTGAGAAGCAAAGAAATCTTCCTTTTTGTTTATACTTTTCAGGTAAAAAGGATTTAGCAAGTATAAAGGGCATTTTCTTTTTTTTTTTTTTTTAGCCCTTGGAGATAAAATGTAGAAACCATTGGCAAGGTTTTAGATTAAATAAGAGAGTATTTACATACTATGTGTCACCCACTCAATAAGGAGTGATTTCTTTTGATTTTCCTCTAATTAAGAAAAGAGATACTAGTGTGAAAAATCTCTGGTGATGAAGATATTTTGCAAAGGAAATCTTTCATAAATTGCAGTGTGATTACGTGCAGTAGCTTGAACAGTACAACATGCAATTTTGTTCTAGTAAACTTACCTCTTACGTACTTATAGCTGCTTTAACTCATAAACGCCTGGCAGAAACTATATTGTTAGCAACTGTGTGGCTGAGTTCTTCTTTTACTCCTAGTGGTAGGAGTCTCTACATTGAACAAAGTAGTTCCTATTTTTTCCTGTAATTGTGTAAAGATGAGGCTGCTATATCACCTGGATGTTCATATCAGGAAGGAAACTAACTTATGGATGTATTTGAAAATACTAAATGGGAAAGGAAGAAATATTCATAGATTTCTTCCAAAGCCCTTTCTCCAGTCCTTTTGATAATTAAAAAAAAAAAATAAAGATCTAAGAATCTAAATCCTATGTGAATGCCATATACTCATCGAACTTTTCAGAGGGGCTACCAAAACATTTTCACTACCTTGTGTCTGAAGTAAAAGAACAAATACATAAAGAACAAGTAATATGATGTTCATGTTAGCTCCCATCTCCCTGTTTATTTCTTAGAGTCACAATTTGTGTGCTTTTGATGGGAAACGTCTTGGGATGATGTTCCCAAAGGCTTAGCCTTAAAAAATATATATATGGGGGACACTCTTCTGTGATTAGTAGAGGAATTGGCAGGGGAAGGAACTAGGAGATCTGATGGTCATTAGGGCTCCACAAATACTCCAGTTCTTCATCTTCCAGACACATTTTTCTGCCTCATCTGATCACACGACTTGCTTTGACCAATAAAAAGGTGAATAAAAGTGGGATGTACCACATTTAGGCAGAAGCATGTAATTGTCAATGAGAAGCACTGAAGGGAGCTCTTTCCTCAGTAGCAATTATGGAAACTCATGTCCAGCTGAAGCCAGATGACCAGGATAAACCAAACATCCTTAACAACACAGAGGACCTGTAGTGTGAGTGAGAAATAATCCTTTGTGGTGTTAAGCCACTGAGATTTAGGGTATTGTTTGATACTTTAACATAAACTAGCCCATCATTTTGTATACATAACAGAAAGATCACATTTGTGTCTTAAGGGCTGGGCAGCAAATGGCAAGAAAATTGATGATAGAGACTGGAAAGACAAAAATCCAAGTATTACAGTGGCAAAGCATTTTGTAAAAACTGTGGTCTGTGATTACTTGGAAGCTCAAGGAGAAGTTGCAAAGCAAAATGCTCATAGTGTGTTGCTGTGTGGACCTGTTTACAGCTGTGCACTTCTGTTCCATTTTTGTACATAAAGAGGATTCTACTTTAATTTTAGGGGTGAGCAGTGTCTTATATTTTAAGATTCCTTTTTCTAGCACTATAAATGTTTGGAAGGGCATCTCCTGGTCATGATTATCTTAATTCTTAACTGGGAAACATATGTAGCCTCAGATGTTTTTCCTGCTTTGAACATCATAGTTATTAAAGTCTAACGAAAGGAACTTAGTTGTTTAACTTTGACCAGACAAGAGTTAATCAAGAAACTATTATTATCTTAGTAAGTGTTAAATATGGTGTGGGAGAGTAACATGATAATAATAAAAATATAACAAGGTAATTTTTAAAAAGACAAGAATCAGAGAAAATATCAGGCA
Organism: Galeopterus variegatus; assembly: GCF_000696425.1. NCBI lineage: Eukaryota > Metazoa > Chordata > Mammalia > Dermoptera > Cynocephalidae > Galeopterus > Galeopterus variegatus. The sequence continues at coordinate 122,440 of NW_007727978.1, forward strand.
GAGGAGTTTTAGTAACAGTTCTGCAAATATCTGATTATGTGATCTGTATAACTACTTTAGATTTCCGTTTTCATTTGCATAAGGGATGTGTTTTGTTAATCTTCAGTCCCTTTCAGCTCTATAATGCCATTTTCTGTTGTAAGCTTAAAATGCTGAAGAGGGAATAATTCTGTTCTGTTTTGCTCCAGAGGGCAAAATATGGACCAATGAATGTAAACTACATGGAATCAGACTTTATCTTCATATATGAAAGAATTCCTTAACTATGAGAGCCTCTCAATGTTGAATGAGGCTTCCTAGTGAAGTCTTGAATTCCCCAGCAGTAGAAGCATTTCTACAAAGGCTAGATAACAATCTATCAGGAATATTATACAAGGATTTTCACATCGAATAAGATAAAAAATAAATCACTTATATATTTCTGTCAAACTTGAAGATTCTATTACTCTATAATTTTAACTAGAAAAAGTATTGCATATTTTCTACTTTACAATACAGAAAATAGTAATTATAATTTAATGAACTTTGTATAATTCTATCTCAATATGTCTCTTTAAGCAATTATCTATCCCTAATTAAAAACTGCCTCTGAAATTGAGGAAAAACAGAATGGTTTTAGTCAAAATCATATAACTATACCAATTATATCAATTACCTTAACTTTAAACACAGCACTAAGTTAACAAGTTCTTACTTAAGTCTGGCTACTTACAGACTATCTAAACAGAGAGATGCAAGGATGTGCTTCAACTAGCTTTCTTGCTAATGTATGATTCCTACTTCTAGAGAAAAGGTGACTGATGTTGGATTACTTTGTTGTTATATTATATGGAGATGTTTGTTAAAAATAAATTTTATGTTTATGCCTGAGATTTTACCCTCAAGCATATATTTATGCCTGAGCATTAACAGAATCCCGAGCCCTTTTAGATGTAATATTGCTGAGTTAAGAACAGCCATGTTTTTATTAACTTACTTAAGTAAATAATTATTAAATGCTGAATACAATGGAGAATTAGTTGTCAGGAGTGCAGACCTGAGCCTCCTGCCTGGCTTTCAGTCCTGGCTTCATTGCTTACTGTTGTGTGCTAATTATTGCGATTTTGTCCTCACTCCTTGCTGTTACAAGCACCAGGTACTCTCCATGGTGCTGAGAATAGAACTTTGAAAGAAAAAATAAGGACTTTGACTGTGTAACTTTTAGTCTAGTGATAAATAACAGGGAGAAAAACAAGAGGCAGTACCAACCATGGGCATGGGTGCTGTGATGTGGTTCTAAGTGAACTCTAGGGTTGGGTTTATAAAGGAGCTGGAGCTAGAGCTAGAGTGCAATCACCACATAAGCAGGAGCCAGACAAGAGGAGACGTGGTGGTTGGTTAGGTGAGTGGAGTGAAAGAGTGAGAAGTCAAGGGTAGCACTGAGTGTTTAGGCTTGGGCAACTGAATGGATGATTATACTATCTACTGAGATAGGAGATAATGGCAGATGAGCAAGTCTTGTGAGTCCAGACTTGAACACATTGAACTTGATGTGCTTATGGATATACCTAATAAGCAATTCTTTATATGGATGTGGAGCTTGGGAGTGAGGCTTGAGACAGAAATATAGCTATAATTATCTCTAAATGGTGTTATCTTCATGTAGACTGTGTTTGAAGGAATGTGGTGGGTGCAGAGTGAGAATAAATCTACTAGGATAAAACTTGTAGAGCTCTTTTATTTAGGAACCAGCAGGAGGGATTCTACAAAGAAGGCAGAGAAAGAATGGATGGAAAAAATGAAAAACCAGAAAAGTGTATGTCATAGATGTCAAAAGAAGAGACTTTATCAAGAAACATGGCAAAGTCAACAGTCAAATGCCAGCAATACATCAAATTAGATCAAAATGCAAAGCTTCCAAGGGACTTAACTCTAAGAATACCATCAGTGGTGACCCTGGCAAGAGTGGTTCTGGAACAGTACTGATAGAAGCCAAACTTGATCTAGGCTGAGCCATAATTAGAAGAGGAGGAAGTGGGAGCAATGAATGTAGCTGGAAGGTGAGATAGAAGATTGGAGGGACATATGAATTAGAAATGAATATTCCCTAGATGAAATTAAATGTATTTACTCATTTGTCCATTTACTGATTTGTCTTGTCCATAGCATAATCATTTTTGTTTGAGAAAAAGAGCTCATTTTGAATTGTTTGCTGCACAGGTATTGAATTAAAGCATCATTAAATTCTGTGGTGAAAATTTACTGTGTGTGTAACTCTCATTTTTTAGGAGAAAGGGAGAGAATAAATAGTTCATAAGGTTTTAAATTAGAATACCCTTAAAAGTTTAAAGAAATGCATTAAAGTTGAATTGGTGATTAAGTTCTTTACATATTTCTGCTTATATCACAGAGAGCAGGCAATAGCATCTTACTGTGTCCCTAGGACTTAGCACAGTGCCTGACATAGCAAGCATTACATGCATTCTTATTGAGTTAATTACTTCAGAGATGACTTTCAAATCTACCATACTCTATGATATTTCTGAAAATTAATTCAGATAGAGGACTTCATTGAAAATGTTAAAAGGATCATTTAAAGTATTTTCACTTTGTGATTAATAAATGCTTTATAAGATTTATAATGCATATGAGTTTATTTTTTCTGGAAAAAATGTTAGAAATACTTATTTTCAGTACTTAAAAAAACTATCTTGATCCTAAATAATGCACTCTACTTCAAACTGAAGAGCTTATTAAAATACTGTGGGATGTATAACTGTGAAAATACAACATCGTCTTCCACCGACCCTGAAAGTTTTTGTCTTAGAGATCTTTTTTTCATTCCCCAAAGGGGAGTGACGTTTAAGAAAAATTAGATAGGCTGGTCTTAAATTGCTTAAATTGCTCCCCCTTCATAGCCCTTCCTTGAAATTGCTAAAGCCAGGAATAGCAACACTGAGCCCAAGAACAATCCTTGGATTTATGAAGTTTTGAAAGAAAATGATCTTTAATAAAGGCTTGGGAATACTGCATAGTTTCTCTGTATAATAGTTATTTGTAAAATACAGTTATTTCTCTTTAGTCTTAAATTTGCTTGTTGAATGGAATACTCCCCTGAGCCATGCAGCCTAAGTCATACTTATTATGTTTCTAACGTATGAGTCATGTTTTCAAAGGTCTCTGAGTTCACAAATCATAGTATAAATGCACAAATTTAAAATAGAAACAATAAATTCTAGAAGAAAGAAAACAACATTTTACTAAGTTTAGTGGCTCAATCCCTTTCGGTAGTGTGGGAAATCTCTGCCTATCTTTTGATTCTTTCCCATGATGATGCCCTGCTCCTGCCAGCTTTTGTAGACTGAAAATGCAGGTCTTTCACACTAACACAACTCCAAATATTACTATGGCTTGACCTGTTAGAAAGCACAGATATTTTCACTCTTGCTATATTTCCCTACATCTTCCAGTGACTATTAGAGTAATACTTTGAGGTATTTATCATCATCCTGCAAATATTCATAAAGTGTGTCTCAGTGAGTAAATAATGGTTTTTGCTGGCATAAAAGTCTCCATTTTTTTTTAAAAAAGTGTTTAGTTTTGTGTGCTTTGACCAAAATCTGCCTGTTAGCATTAAGATACTCTATTCAGGGAGCAATTATATCAGAATGGATGTCGTTCTTTGTTTAAGTCACTCTGATTATAGCTATACACCAGCTTTTTGCAGGTTGAATGGGAGAACAATGAAGCCTCCGTGTTACCAAGGCTCAGCTGGTTGCTTAGTGCTCATGATTCACTGTCATTCAGATCTGGTTCACATATTTTTGTGCTACATAAGTTACTGTTGGAAACTCACAACTTATTGGTTTTCAAACCAGAATTCCTAGTTACTAATACTCCAAAGTCCTCTACAGGGCGACTCAGTTACCATTATTAAGTGAAAGTGAATCATTATTGGTTTTGTGAAAGACAGATCAGAACTAAGGAAGGTGGAGAGCACATGGGAGGTGACATCCAAGACATGTTGAGGTCTGTGACAGTCCCCATCAATGAACAGTCTCTCCCTGAGATCACACTGCTACTGTTACCCAAATCCAGAGTGAATTCCCCTCAACAGTGCTGGTTCCATAATGCCAGCTTTTGTATTCAGAATTTCCTTTTCTTACTTTTCCCCTGCTGGCCAGAGATTCCTTTGTGAATGCTGTCTTCCTTCAGAAGAAGGGATGGATGCATTAACTGTATCGAAGGTGGAAATGCCTTGATATTTGTTTTTGCATCTAGGAAGTTTCCTGACAAACTAGAAGTAGGATGTATAGGAAGGTGTCACAGATCAGATTAGCCCATCTCTGATTTCATTCTCACAGAGGTTATATAAAACCCAATTATAATGGTTGGGCATATGAATGCCTCAGGTTTCAGAAAACAAAGAGGAACCAATGTCTCTGTGTAAGCTGGGCAAAGTTTGCTATTGAGTCAGAGAGAAATATAAGCTTGCCTCATTTGTTCATTTTATTCATCCGTTTATTTATTTGTTTATTTTTAGTTATTTTTAATTGCATAATAATTGTACATATTTATGGAGTATAGTGTGCTACTTTGATTTATGTATACAATGTGTAATGGTCAAATTAAGGTAGGCAGCATATCCATCACCTCAAACATTTATAATTTCTTTGTTTTGGGAACATTCAACATCCTTTCTTCTAGCTATTAGAATATATACAATAAATTATTTTCAACTATAGTTCCCTATTCTAGGACACCAGTATTGATTCCTTCTGTCTAGCTGTAATTTTTTGTTTGTTAACTAACCTCTCCCTCTACCCTCTTTTCCCAGTCCTTCCCAGCTTCTAGTAAATATTATTCTACTCTCTGATTCTGAGATCAACTTTTTTAGCTTCCATACATGAGTGAGAACATGTGGTATTTATCTACTTGTTGACTGTGTTAGGCATTCTACTCGTAATGCAACAGTAAACAAGAAACATACACCCTGATAAACAAACATGCAAAAATCCTCAACAAAATTCTAGCCAAATTCAACAGTACATTATAAGAATCATATACCAAGGTCAAGTGGAATTTATAGCTGGGATGTAGGATGATTCAACCTATGTAAATCAATCAATTTGATTACACTGCATTTACAGAATGAAGGATAAAAACCACATGATCATTCAAATAGATGCATAAGCATTTGACAAAATTCAACATGTTTTTGTGATAAAACTCTACAAACTAGGTACAGAGGGAAAGTACTTCAACATAATATATGCCAATATATGAAAATTCTGCAGTTAACATCATACTCAATGGTGAAAAACTGAAAGCATTTCCTCTAAACAAGGCAAGGATGACCACACGCCCCACTTGTATTCAACATAGTACTTGAAGTCCTAACCAGAGACTTTAGACAAGGAAAAGAGAAACAATGTCAAAATCATAGCAAGACATTTAACCTATCAGTAATATCAGATATGTTACTTATCAGTTATTACTTCTCTATTGAAACATCCTTATAATCCAGAGCAACTATAGTTTATTGAGTGCTTCCTTTTTCTGTGATACTGGGCTTTTCATAGTCATTGTTTCATTTAATGCATATTGCCACTCTACAAGGTAATTTTCATTATTAGGTATATTTTTAAAGACAAAACTCTGAGGTTTAGATTACAGAGCTAGCAAACAACAAAGCTGAGATTCTGGTGCAGGCAGGCTGATTCCAGAGTTTGCACAGTACTGCACCGAATGGTTTCACTTGTTCTAAGATTTTAAGATATTTAGCGATGGTTAATCATATTTTTAACTTATATATTTACTCTAGCCTTTTCTTTCTCCTTACAAATGGATTTGGGTTATGTAAAGAAAGACATAAAATCCAAATCACTTGGAGTTTATCTACTTATGTCTAATAACTTTATATTATTGACAAAGAAGTTGAAACAAAAATACATGACTTTCCCAAGGTCACAAAATTAATGTCTCTATGGCAATGAACACTCAGGGCTACTGATTCCTGGCCTAATACTGATTCCTGAATCAGATTGCCTCCATATATTCTTTGTTGTTGTTGTTTAAAAGAATCAATGAAATTCAAACTAAGAGAATTTACTGATGATTAGATATATTGAGGTAACAGGTTTTATGTCAATAGTAATAATCAGAACATTCAGTGTAGTTTAACTTGATATAATTATATATCATTTTCTCTCAGTTATGGGAATTAGGCAAGAAAAAGATGTACAATATGTAACTTAACATACCAATAAAACATGATGTATTAACAGAAGCTTCACTTAAGTTCATGTATGAAAGCCAATTGCTGTTTTTCTTGTTTGGTTTATCTTCAGGGCTTTCAAGGAGTTAATTTCTTTAAAACGCATTTGCAAGCTCAAAAATAAAAGTTACAGTTGATGTCCTAAATGTTGGCAATAATAACAACAACAAAAACCCAGCATTTTACTAGGCGACACTAGAAGTAAGAAGATATTAAACATTATACCTAATCAAAGGACTGTACTCGTTGGAAAACAGTGAGTTCAATATTCCTGCAGAAAACATCTGCTAGAGAGAGAATATTCCATTATTGATTGCAAGAATAGATGAGATGATATCCAAAGTTATTTGCATTCTGAAATTCCATGCTTCTGGGTAGACTATTTCATTGTCTAAGGTTATTTCTGTGTTTGGACAGGCATGGAGTGTTTACAGTAATGATTAAACCAACTCAGAGTAACATCTTAAGGAAATGTTGGATTAAACTATATATTTAGGTTAATATAGAGAGAGTTATAGAAATAACTTTAGATAAGCTTGTACATATGGATTTGAATACATACATATATTTCCTTGTTCTTTCTGCTGAAAGGGTTTAGACAGAATGACACGCCAGGAGCAATGAGCACACCCAGTGTCCACATATTGGTTTCTAATACCATTCTCCAGCAGAAGAAACCAGAGCTTCTAGGAGAAAGGACTGATTCTAGGTCTGGGGCATCTTCTTATGCCAAAAAGTAAGGAAGTGTTCAAAACAAAATAATGGGGGCATGTCAGCGAAACAGAGTCAACCAGAAAGAGCTCCTAATGTCCAAAGCTAGAACAATTTGATCAACAAAATAAATTGTATAGTAGCAAATTATAACCTGAACTATCAAATAGTCATGAGTCCATACTTATATAAAAATGATTGAAGAAATAAATAAGTGGGGAAAAAGAGACAAACCTTCTGTACAGAAAAACTCTAAATAATTTATGTAGCTATTCCTCCCCTCAAGATGGTGAAGGTTAACTCCCCACCCCTTGAGTACGGGCTGAACTTTATGACTTGCTTCCAGTGGGTAGAGTATGGAAAGGAGGGGAAAGGAGATTTATACTGGAGAAATCTGGCAAACATTACCCTGACCTGGTGATTAAGTTTAACACAGTCAATGATAAGTGTTGATAACATGTAGGTGAAGACCCCATACATCTCTAAAACTCTGTGCTAATATAAATGTTTTGTATCTACTTGGGTTCAATTTTTGAAATACTGTTCCCTTGTTAGAACAGAAAGAAAGAAGGTCATCTACCCCTTTCTCCAATAATCTGAGGGGTCTTCTCTCAAATTATTAACCCTCAATTGTTTACAGCAGATTTTGTTGTTGCCTACTTGTGCATAGACCTCAAGGCTGCAGTGTCCACACCTTTCATGTGGCCAGTGTGTTAGCCTTAGAATAAGCTTCTAACTCTAGCCTGTTTTTTTCTTTTTGTTTTTGTTTTACTGATTTTATTCCCATCTCAGTGTAGTGATATCTCAAATTTTATACACATGCATGAAGTTACCTTAAAAATTTCATGGAAGGATTCATATTACCTTTCAATTCTATTTTTCCATGAACTTTTTGAAATGCCCCCATATATTATCAGGTATGCAAAAAAGTTACAATGTACTTGTGATATATAATTGATCAAATTTTCCTCATGAGTGTACTCTTAGCTTCCAGGATGTGGGGTATGTGGGATTATCACAAAATTTTTAATTACTAGTTAATGATACACATGAGGCTTTTGGTTTAAATGGTCTCTTTGAGAGGACTCAGTCTTACTTGGTTAAGTCTGTCTGTTTTGGGTAAATGTTTGTCTTTCCAGGTCTCCCTGCTTCACTCCATCCTCTTGATTTTTCTTGCCTTACTTTATGATGATGAGGAGAGGTAAGTCTCTATATCTGCTGGTCTTAGCTGTTGGCTTGGTCTTATGTGTGGACAGTGATGGTTGAAGTACAACTCGTTTTGTCTGATCTTTTAAGTCTGAATCTGTGCCTCTGGCCATGAATTCCATTCCCCTCCCCTTAGGTCCCAGCAACTCCCTTGTCTTGATCCCAGGACTCTGCTGTCCTCTTAGAACCTTGCATCCACTTAGTGAATGCAGAACTTCTGGGTCATCTGCAGAACTTTGTGGCATTAAGGGAGGGAAGAGGAGGACATGTGGAGCTAGCTCAGTCTTTTGTACCTATCTGCATCCCTATACAAATGCCCTAAAGCTGTGGCTGCGATATCATTCTTTTGTAGGCAAGACCTGCCAACCTCTCTTGGGCTATGGCCAGAGAAGCTCTGATGTGCTTGGATGCCTTCATATTTGTCTGGTCATTTCTATGTGTCACCATTCTCTTCTTAAAGTGGACCCTAGTGGTGTAGGGGAATAAGATCCTTGAGGTCTGACCTCCCCATCCTTCTGTCTCTCTTTTATTTCCAGTACTTTGTGGCTGGGAGGGCAGATTTCCTCACTTCCATGGGCAGGAGTTCCTCTTATACCGTATCCATCCTGTTTTCTCTCCACCTCTGTGGTCAAGTCTGCCAGTCCTCTTGATAGAGAGCTCTAAGATATTAGATTCTAGGAATTACCAAGGATTAAAATATTGGCTTAATATTTCCAAAATGTAATCCCCATTACATCTGTGCCCTGATATTGCATGCGAGTAGTGCTATAATGTCACATAATAGGCTTTCTAAGAATTTGAATCCTTCCAGAATAATTCTGAGTTCTGAAAATCAGAATTTGGTGGTCATGGTTCCAGAAAGATGTTGAAACTATTGATCAAAAGACATAAACCAAGAATTCAAAAATTTTCCTTAATTTTCTTTAACTTCTCAGTGCTCAGGCCTGTCCATATGAAATTTTTACCCTAAGTTCTCCCTATTCAGCATTATAATGCCAGTGCTTATATATATATATATATATATAAACACAGTAGAAGGGCCAAAGTCACTTTAGACTGTCATTTGAAACCAGATCCCTCAGATTATAAGCATGTTTATTGGAGCCTCTTTCTTACCCGCAAATTTAAAATTTACTTATTTTCTACACATGGTTTCAAACCAAAGGCTATTAAAAATGGTCTACTCTTCTCCCAATTGGCACTTCCATTGCTCCTGAGAATATGGTGCTCACTTTTTAATCTGAAGCATTCTTTTCTTTATAAACTATGAGTTTTCCATGTTTTAGGGTCCTGTCTTCTGCTGCCCATACTTGAGTTTCACCTTAATTAACTAACTTGGCAAACTTTAGCTTGTACAGGCTGACTTATGAAGTCCTATAGCAAAGCAATGCAAAAACAGAAATTCAGGTGAGTAATAAATACCAAAAATGCCAAGAGAAGCTTCTAAAAAATATGATTGTTTGCCTCACTCTTCTAATGGGCATGACCCTTCAAAAAGATGAGGACTTTCTGGATGTGCTCTATCACCTCGGCTGTCAATCCACTGCTCTCCCATATCTTACTAACTTTATGCTGCCTTTTTACTGTTTTCTCTTTTTTTTTTTTTGGTGATCATTCTTCCCTTCCCCATGCTCTGACCCTTACAGCATCCCTTCTTACTTAAGGAAAAGACCTTCAATTTTATTTCTATTTCTTGTTTACCTGTCTCTGCCTTGATTCTCTTATACATACAAGACCATCTTTTATCTATATCTGTCTACCAATTTTAGACTTTATAGATTTCAGTCATTGTTAGCCTGCTTAAGAACCCACAAAGTACAAATACTTTAAATTGGACTCTTTTGTCCCATCTACCTCAAATCTATATATATATTGGTAACCTTGCTCTACGCCTTCATCTGTGCCTAGTTTAGCACAAAGGGCAGACAAGTAATAATTTTTAAAGTAGTTGTTAATAGTGTCTTTATCTAAAAGGAAATTAATTACCTTTGGCAAAATGTCAAGTATTAGAAAGCATATAAAACAGGATTTGGAAGTCATTGGGAAGTTCATTTTTGTCTCTGAAACCCTACCATGTAAATGTGGCCCCCCAATCCCTTTGTCTGTGAAGGAAGTCTTGCTTCTGAATACCCTTTTAGTAACCTAACTACCCCAGAGGGAATGAGATTTGCTATGATAAATCAATAAGTGCAACTGTCATTATAGGTAAATGGGGAATTAAAAACAACAACAACAACAATAAAACACCATAACTTTGTTCTCCTCAGGTCCACTTTATTTCAGTCTTCCTCATCCCTCCTCTCAATCTCCCCAGAGCTGTGTCCTGAAAGCTTGGGGCAGAGCAGTCACCTGTAACACCAAGCTTCTGGGCAGCATTTACCCTCTCCCCCTTTCATAAGGAATGGGAATACTGAGCTCCATGTCCCTAGATATGCATGATTTAGTAAAGTATGTTCATGTGTCTTCATGTAGAGTGGATAATTTGGGATAGGGAAGGAAACAAAGACAACATGTCAAAAGAAGGTACTTTCTACATTTTACCGGTTGAGAGAGAACACGCCAATTTTAGGTTTCCCCTCATGCTTCTAAAATGCACCTGGCTAGGATTTTCTTGTAATATACCTTGAAGTAACATAGTACTTAATGAAATGAAATTTGAGTATCACAGAGAGAAAATGACAGGCCAAGAAACTGCCATGAAACTATATTAAAATGTACTTGGCATGCATTTGAATTATCCCAGTTGCATTGCAAAAATAGTGTAGAGATAGTTTCTGGAATTAAAAGAACAAAATGTTGCCAAGGTTGAAATTATCAAAGGCGATTTAGTATGTTTTTTCCCTATGGATACATGAACGTTTTTTTCTTTCAAGCTTAAGATGCATGTGTGTGCACACACAAACACACATGTACACATAAGAGGGAGTCTTCAAGAAGTTCCTGGAAAGATTTGTATTATTTTTTAATTCCACTTTCCCATGAAGTTTTTGAAGTACTCTTACACACACACACACACATAATACTATAATATTCAACTGAATTCTAATTTTACACCTACATTATATGAATATATTTTATTGTTTGTTTCTATTAAAGCAATTTTAGTACATAAACATCTTCCTCAGTGACTTTACCACAGTTATAGTTTTTCTATGCAAAATACGGTACTGCCAGCTGCAGGTTTCTGAGGTTAATGAATTGGACAGTTAGCACCATTGCTTGTTGTAAATCTGCCCTCGCTATAGAAGACTCCAGTTAAGCTACCTATGATTTTCTTACCTATAGGAATATTCTATAACAAATTTGTGCTCACAGTGGATTAAAGTTACTAGTCCGGATTCAGGGAAGGAGGACGGGTACTAACATCTCTGAGACTCTCTACTAAGGTTAATGCTTTAAATATATGAGGGTATGTCACAAAATTCATGGAAAAAATAGAATTAAAAGATAATACAGATCTTTCCTTGAACTTTTTGGAGACCACTAGTATTACCATGCTTAACTTTCCTAACAGCTTTCCGAGGTGGGTGTTATTATCACTATTATATACAGGAGGAAACTCATGTTTATCTCACTAACATCACAAAAACAGTTTTAAATACCCATGCTCATGTTCCTTTCACCCCATCATGCTGCTTATAGAGTCTACATTTACATGGTACTCTAAGTGTTTAATAAAAGAAATTGAAAAAAATAGCATAGCCTCCTACGAGAAGGATTTTTCCCCCTTTGGGGGAACCACCATGATGACCTAGGGTCAGGCAGCATTGCTACCACTGCTTATTCAAAAGTTTTCCCTACTGCACCTGTTCCACAATCTGTCCAGGTATGATGGCCATCTTCTTCGTGTAAGTGGACATCAGACTAGGGAGTGGTCTCTCTGGATAAGAATGGGATGGGGGGTGGAGATAAAGATCGCTGGAAATGCCCTTAAAAAAGTGTGGTGATAGAATTAATCATTTCTTTCTAAATAAGGTTAATATCAATGAACAAAACCCCTAGGTTCAATATCATAGATTCTCTTCTATCCTGGAGTAGGGAGAGTTTGCCTCATTTACATCCCAATGAAATATACATATACATTTTTATATATGTATATTTTTAAAAATATAAATATACATATATTTCTATATATGTATATTTTAAAATATATATATATATTTGTAAAATATACATATATTTTTATGTGTGTATATTTCATATGTAATACTTATATATTTCATATATAATACTTATATATGAAATATACATGCTGTTATGAGCTGAATGTGTTCCCCCAAAATTCATATTTTGAAGTCCTGACACAAGTAGTAGCTCAGAATGTGACTGTGTTTGGAGATAGGGACTTTAAAGATGAAATTAAGTTAAATTGAGGCCATCAGGGTGTGTTCTAATCCAATATAACTGGAGTCCTCATAAAAAGAGGAAATTAGGACACAGACATTCACAGAGCATAGGTCATGTGGAGACAGGGGGAGAAGACAGTCACCTACAAGCCAAGAAGAGAGGCCTCGTAAGAAACCAACCTTGGGGGCCGGCCCGGTGGCGCACTGCTACAGTGTGCCGCTTGGGAGCGCGGCGGCGCTCCCGCCGAGGGTTCGGTCCCACATACAGACCGGCTGCTCACTGGCTGAGTGAGGTGCGGGTGCAACACCGAGGGTTGCGATCCCGTTGCCGGTTGCGATCCCGTTGCCAGTCGCGGTCCAGTGTGGGCGTGACACTGAGGGTTGCGATCTGTTGCCGGTCACGAAAGAAAAAAAAAAAAAAAGAAACCAACCTTGGTAACACCTTGATCTCAGACTTCTGGCTTCCAGAATTGAGAGAAAATAAATTTCTGCTGTTTTAGCCATTCAATCAGTGGCACTTTGTTATGGCAGCCCTAGCAAACTAATACACATGTACAATATAAATACAATGAAGATCAGCTCAACTAATCAACTAATCAACCAATCCACAAGCAATTAGTGTTTTTTGTTCGTTTGTTTGTTTTGGTCATATTTAAAGAAAGAGTCTAATAATACAAAAACAACTTCATATCATGAGTTTCTACAAAGGCAATTTTTAGGGCCAATTTCCTTTGGCTCATTACATGTTATGCCCAATCTCCCCCATATTCAGTATTTGCATTACAGGGTCACAGCAGTAAATTGACTTGCAGAAACATGACCCTGAGGCACTTTATTATTTGCAGTCATAAAAGAAAAGATTCAATCATGTTTAGTCTGTTAAACTTATGAAAGCTGGATAATGGATTATTAGATTCTAGAAATATTTGCAAGCTGGAACAAAATGAAATTTTGAGTTGGTTAGAAATTTAGTTTACTCAAACAGCTCTTTGTGCCTAACCATGTGTTAAGACAGAGCAGACTGAAAACAAATCTCATACTTCTGTATTCGATCAATCACACTATTTTACATGCTTTGCATGTTCATAGTGCTCTGCAGTATAGAAAGGACCTTTCTGAGCATTGCCTCCACCATAGATTCAGCATCATCTGATTTCATGTCATTCAACTTTCCCTCAGTTACAGCTTTCACTGTAATCACTTCCTGGACATGTTGTTCTCCTCAAAGGCAGTGACTAAGCCTGTTCAGATTTCTGTTCCCACGGCCCAGCATAGTTCTTGCCACATAGCAGGTGGACACATAAACGTTTGCGGAGCATCTTATGCCTTCCCAGAAATATTATTTTGACACCTGAAGAGCCTGAGATACAGACCGTTTAATTGACAAGTAGGGATATGGAGAGAAACAAAACTCAGAAGTTAGGGATGAGTTACGGTGGGGAGGGAGTGATATGGGAGAGTTAGCAGCAGTCAGAGGCTAGATCACCTTAGGTGTTGAGATTTTGTTCTAAGAGAGATGGAAAGTCATGGATGGTTTTAAATAGAAGCATGTTATGATTTCATTTACATTTTTAAAGATTGCTCTGGCTGCTGAGGGAAGCAAAGAGACCAATTAAAAGGACGTTGCAGTCACTCCTGAGAGAGATCATGGTGACTTGGACTTTAGAGGAAACAGCTGAGAAGAAAAGATGTAGATAGATTCTAGAAATACTATGGAAAGAAAACTGACAGGATTTTCTTACATTTTGTACATGAGGGGCATATTTATTAACTTGAAAAATACTTATTATCTGTTATGTTAGTTACTGTTTTAAACACTGAACATATTGAAAAAACAAAACAAAACAAAAAAACAGGCACCTGCTGTAAGCACCTCTAGTTTACATTCTGGTAGGGTTATACAGACATCAGTCAGTCCATCAATCTTATAATGGTTTATGCCATAAAGAATATTAAACAGGTTGGTGACCCAAAGAGGCCACTTCTAATTGTGTGGCCAGGGAAATTTCCATGGGTACCTAATGACAGGAAGGAACCCGCCATGTGAAGATCTAGAACAAAGCATCCCAATGCAGAGGAAATGGTAGATGCAAGGTCCTGGAGTGGGAACAAGCTTGGTGTGTTCCAGGCATAGAAGGAAAGCCAGTGTGGCTTGTTGGAAGTAAGAAAGGTGGAAGGTTGTTTTAGATAAGGTTGGTCCAAGAAGTAATTGGGAGCAAGCTGTGGTGTGGAGTCTGTCGTCCACCATAAGGAGTGTAACAGGAAGCCACTGTGAAATTTTAAGCAAGTTTGTAGAATGATCGCTCTAGTTGCTGTGTGGAGAATGGATTATAGGAAAGCAGCATGAAAAACATTGATCTGGGTAAGAAATGATGCTGGCTTGGACCAAAGTGGTCCTGGTGCAGACAAAGAGATGTACCTAGATTCAGAATATATATATTTTTCTTTTGTAACATTTTGCTTCCAAACCAATTATGTGTTGAAAGGGAAATAGACATGAGAAGTAACAGAAGGAGACTATTCAAAGATGGTTTGAAACTTGTGGCCTTGAGCACTTGGTGATAATGCCATTTAGAGACAGAGAGATTGGTGGAGGAATGGGTTTAGAGAGGAGAATCAAGATTTCTCTTTGGACAGGTGCCTATGAGGCACCCAATTATGGTGGTAAATAGGCTGGTTATCAAAGAAAGAATGGGAGAAAGAAGGTATGTGTTTCAAGGTTTCCGGTTTGAGCAATGAAATATTAACTGTTAAGATGCCTATTAAACATCATACTGGAGATACTAATGAAGCACCCTAGCCTGGGTAAGACAATCTCACCTTAGTCAAATCCAATGCCAAACAAAACCAAAACCTCCGAGCTGTGAGTATTATGAGTGAGTAGAGTAAGGTGTATACACGCTTTAGTGTGTAACTCTATTTACTTCATTTTGATTGTTGTATCATATTACATTGTATTAATAAGTTTTTTTTATTTCATTCTCTTGAAGGGCATTTGGGCTATTTCCCATTTCTACCTATTATAAATAACACCTTTAGGATCATTCTTGTATACATGTCTCTTGAAGTGTATGTGCACACATAACATATATGTGTGTAGAATATGTGTACGCAGGAGTAGAGAAATGGTATGTGTATTTTCACCTTCAGTAAATAATCTCTACAGTTTTCTGAAATGTTGATTCGACCTTACATCCCCAGCAGCAGTGTATGAAAGTTGTCTTTGTCTACTCTTTTGTTTCACTTAATGTTCCCATACTTTTTATTTTAGCCAATCTGGTGGTTGTTTAGTGACATCTCATTATGGCTTTAATCTTGATTCCCCTGATTATTGTATTGGCCATTAGAAATCCTTGTTTCTGAAGTGTCTGTTCAAGTCTCTTGCACATTTTTCTATTGGTTTATCTGTCTTTTCATAACCAAAGAGTGCTTTATATATTCTACTCACTCATAATTGGGTGCCTAATAGGCACCTGTCCAAAGAGAAATCTTGATTCTCCTCTCTAAACCCATTCCTCCACCAATCTCTCTGTCTCTAAATGGCATTATCACCAAGTGCTCAAGGCCACAAGTTTCAAACCATCTTTGAATAGTCTCCTTCTGTTACTTCTCATGTCTATTTCCCTTTCAATACATAATTGATTTGGAAGCAAAAGGTTATAAAAGAAAAAAATATATATATTATGAATCTAGGTATATCTCTTTATCTGCACCAGGACCACTTTGGTCCAAGCCAGCATCATTTCTTGCCCAGATCAATGTCTTGCTGATCTTCCCCACCCCTCCTGTCTCTCAATTCTCTGTCTCTCTCCAAAGCACAGGATGAAGCTGTTCTCTTACCTGTCTAAAACCTAGAGCTGCTAAAAAAGAAAACAATTACCTCTGGTCCTTTCCCTGAATTTTCATTAACTTAACTCATACCACAGGAAGGAAGACTGGAGTCTTTCAACACACCTGTACTAACTTGTCACAGACTGTTATCTTCTATTTAGATCCCATTCAGTATTTTGAAAAGAATCATTTACCAATCATTGTCTACTCTGCAAGCCAAATAGGCTTTGTCCCAGGGCATTGTTATGTTCTCCAGGCCCACTGCATCCTCCATCCTCCGAAGAATCATTTCCTCCTACACCCTCATCTCCCCTTTCCCTATAGAACAGCGTGTAGAAGCTCCGTACCTCAATGGAAAATAGGAACATAACTCTCTGTGATTCCCCCATATTTTGCCTTCTCCCAGCATATTTAATAATAAAATTTGTTATGCCTTTTCTTCATATCTATCTAAATTCGTCAGTGATTTTTATTAATGAAACTTCAGGGGTGAAGAGGAAGTTTTTCCCTTGGCCTCTACTCTTCTACATATGAATAAATTAAATCTTTTTATATTGATTTGTATCCAGCAAGTTTATTAAATTCTCTTACTAATTTTAATTAATAATATGCAATTTATTTTGGATTTGATTACTAATCATATCTCCTGTGAGTGACAGTTTTGTTTTTACTTTTTCAGTTCTTATGCCATTTGTATGTCTTTCTTGCCTTACTCTGATGGCTAAAAGCACTGATGCAACACTTGAAATAAGGAGAGTTGAGTAGTTCCTGATTTCAATAATATCTTTATTAAGTATGATACTTCTAGTGGGTTTATTTGTACTTTATCTTTATCAGCTTAGTTAATTTTCTCTCCATTTATAGTTTGCTTAGAATTTTATTACATATGGATATTGAATTTCATACAATGATTTTCTGCATCTGTGAAAATAATTATTTGATCATATATATTTTAGTTAATGTAGTGAATTACATTAACTGATTTTCTTATTTTCTTTTCTTAAAAGTTTTCTTGAAACTCAAGTACACAGAATTAGATTAATCATAATTCTTGATTTAGGACACTATTTCATCCCTAGTTTATTCATGGTCACATCACATATTCATTCAATTATCTGGCATACTATTTTTAATAATACATTAAGTATGTATAGCACTGGCATGTAAAACAATAGCTATGTCACTGGCAATAATTGACATTTACCCACATGGCCTGCTTCTACCTTATTTCCTGTCTTGCCCAGCAAAAATAATCCTGAAATCTTTTATTTTCCTTTAAAATATTTATTGTATTTTTTATTTGTATTCATCTTTATGAGAAAAAGTATCTTGGTGCTTTTTCACATAACAGTATATTGCTAAATTTTATCACACTGCTGCATGTGTCTGTAAATGATTTATTCTAACTACTGAATAAACTATTGTGTAAATATACAGAATTTGTTAATTCTCTTTTTTTTGTTCATTATCATTTTTCTTTTTCTTTTTTTTTTTTGGTCACCTGGCCAATATGGGGACCCAAACCTCTGACTTTGGTGTTAAAACACCTTGCTGTAACAACTGAATTAATCAGCCAGGCCCATTCTCATTTTGAAGAACATTTGAGGTGCTTCCAAGTTTTTGTCATTATTAACAGTGCATTTATAAACATTCCTGAATGTTGATTAATTTGCTAATATTAACATAACCTGTATAATCTGGTATAAACATAATTTAGGAATGTGGCATTCTCCTTTGAAAATATTGCTAGATTTAATTGCTAGTATTTCTTTAGAGTTTCTGCATCTAGGTTTATATGTGATATTGGCCTCTGTTGTTTTTTTATTTTTCTTGAACTGTCCTTGGGTATCTGTCTAGGTTACGCTGGCATCATAGAGCGTAAGCTGGGGAGTATATACTCTTTCTGTTCTCAGGAAGCATTTGTATAAAAATGGAGTTATTACTTTCTTAAATAGTACAACACAGTGAAGGCATCTGAGACAAGGGCTTTTTTCTGTCAGAGCATTTTCTGTATTAATGATTGAATTTCTTTAGTTGTTATAGGATGGTTTATTGTCACATTTCTATTTTTGTCTTGTTTGTTTTGATGAATTATACCTTTCTCAGCCTTTGTCCAGGTTTGTCTACATTTTCAAATTTATTTCTATAAAGTTGTTCTTAATCTTCTCTTAGTATCTTTAAGGACTGCAAGATTTGTAGTTATGACACCGTTTTCATTCCTGATATTGGTTATGTGTGCCTCTTTTTTTTTCTTTGTTACTTTCTATAGTTTCTCAATATTAATTAATCTCCTCAAAGAACTAATCTTCATCTTTGTTGATCCTTTTGATTGCATGTTTTCTATTTTATTCGTTTCTGCTCTTATTTTTTCTTACTTTCTACATTTTTTCTTTTTCTTTTTCTAATATCTTGAAAAGAATACTTGGTTCCTTACGTCACTCGCATACTTCTTTTCTAATATATGCGTTTCAGGATCTAAGAATTACTTTAGTTACATGTCAGTATTTTTCAGTCACCTATTTGTTACTGATTTCAGATTATATATTTTGTGTGATTTCAACATTTTGAAATTTGTCAAGACATATTTTATTACCCTTTATATATGTTCACTTTCTGAAAATCTGACGTGTTTAAAAAATGTGTGTTCTGTATTTTAGAGGCACATAGGTTATGTGTCCATTAGGTTAAGTTTATTAATTGTATTCAATTTATATTTTTACTGATTTTTTTCGTCTACTTCTTTCCATTTATACATGGATATTTATTGATATCTTTTCATTTATTTGTGTCTTCTTCAATTTCTTTCATCAATATTTTATAGTTATCAGTATGCAGATCTTTCACCTCCTTGGTTACATTTACTCCCTAAGTATTTAAATTTTTTGATGCTATTGTAAATGGGATTGTTTTCTTAATTCTTTTTCACATAATTTGTTGTTATATATATAAATGTTACTGACTTCTGTATGTTGATTTTGGATCCTGCAACTATACTGAATTTATCAATTCTAACAGTTATTTGATGGAGTCTTTAGAGTTTTCTATTTATAAGATCATGTCAGCAGCAAACTGAGACACTTTTACTTCTTCCTTTCCTATTTGTATGCCTTTTATTTCTTTAAATTTACTTATTTAAGAAAAATAATTTAGGAGTAAACTAGGAAAATGCTGCTGAGAACTCTGAATAATAGAGTAAAAGGACTAAAGAGAGCACTTTTGGTGAACATTAGAATGATTCTTAGGGAAAAAGGTAATAGGGTCAGGAAAACAGAACCCTCTGTAATCCAAAATTAGCTTACATTTTGAAATGGGAAGTGACCATTAAAAAGAAATACATTATATGAATAATTATTTATTCTAAATTAGGCTAGAGGTTTAAGAATTTTAATTTGAGCACAATCTATAGGTAACAAAGAAGTGAATAAATGTGAGAATTATAAGCTCAGTTGCTCAAAGACACATTCTTTATCATTCCTTAGGTATGTCTTATCTCTATGAACTATGTATGAAGGTAGACATTTTACTTTGCAAGTAGGATGCTGTACACTTTACCATTTTTAGCTTTGCAAAAGATCTTAAGAAACATTTAGCTTTCCCTCCTGAGTAGGACTAAATAATAAGACCTTCTGGGTTTTATCTTTATGTAATAGAATATAAGAAATTTATAGGTTTTCTCACAATAAATACATTTACCACAAGAAGAAGAACTGGAAGCTGCCAGAATAGGTATTAGTATGTCCACAAATACTCATCCTTTTTTAAAAAGAAGACTGAATGCTTGCATTGAAAAATCTGTTATAGCCATGTTTTTCCAGCTTTGTAACTTAATTTGCTGCACACCATGTTTTAAAAAGCCAATTCAGATAAGACGTTTAGTGTCATCATTTAGACGTGACTTTTCCTCCTGCTACAAGGAATTTAAGTGACAGCAATATATGTTGAACATTTTCTAAAAACAGACTTTTTCTTTTAATCTATACACAAACTCAATTAGCGTTCAGGTCAGTGAGTGGAAAGGCATTTCTAGAATCAATCATTTTGGGTTAAGGAGTAGACACCCTGCAAGCTTACTAATGGAATGGAAATAATGCCTGGAATCTCTCCAAACAGTAACAGTCTCAATGGAGCAATTAAATATGTATGAAGAATGTTTGCTGCGAAGTTCAAACACATCAACCTAGGGTTTACGATTTTGGTCTAATTTATTCAGCACCTTCCAGTGAGCTGATGCTTGATTTGTCTAGAAACATTTCTGGGCCCTGCATCTACTGCATCTTGCACAGAGCTTTGACTGACAGTCATTCAGAAACAGTGGTTACTTTTAATTATCTCAAGAAGTACAGGCGAAGGGAGAATGAGAGTTTGGGATTGGCATTTAGGTACCCAACACTGCCACATTAATAAATTTGGCCCTATTAAGAGTATGTCAATCTTCAGCCCACTTTAATGGGAAATACAGGCATTAGCAAAACTCCCATTTCTGCTCACAGCAGTGATTTCGGCCTTCAAAGTACAATTCATTTATGTTATTGCTGCAATCTATATCTTCAGATCATTACTTTTCTCTCTCACAAAGAGAAGTCTATTTGGTAGTGACTAGCTGCACTTTATACCATTAGCGAATAATGGAGCTATTATCATTATACTGATTAAATCAACTATAAAATAGTTTTGGGAAATAAAGCAACAGGGTGAGAAGGCAACATTTTCTTATATATTCTAGGGTTTGGGGGTTGTTGGGGTTTTTTTGGTTTGTTTTGTGGAGGTTTGTGTATGTGGTAGACCATAAATCTCTATCTGACAAATTTGCTCATTTATTATTCTAGGCTGAAATCTGCAGGAAATGGAATTAGCAAATAACTAGAATCCATAAATGGGCAAAAAATCCAAATAGGGTCAAGATTGAGAGGGTTCTCAGTAACATAATCACTCTGGATGGGTCCTGACACTCAGCTTTACGTATCCTCTCATCCTGGGAAGCAGCAGCGTTGAAGGGATGAGGGCCAGTACTCCAGAATGAATGACACCTCTGATAGATGTGCTGCAAATCCCAGGCATTCATCTCTGAAATAGATTTACAATGTTATTAAAGGAAAAAGCTGAAGCATCACCATAATTTAACTGGATATAAAATGAAAACAGGTCTTCTAAAATGGACACCTGAAGTCCCAGGGAGGCATTTAAAAGGTGGCTGCTGACGGATCAGTCATGGCCAATTTATGGGCTGTGAAAACGCAGTGCTTTCAAAGCCTCCTTCAGGACACCAGCATTTAAGGCCTCTGAGGCCACCAGTTGGATGCCTTTCTTATACTGAGGAAATCCTAAGGGGTGAATGAGACGAGAGATTCGGCTCTCTTGAGAAGCAGTATTTAATTGTCTGTGATAGCAACGTGAGGCAAAGTGTAGTTTGACCACTGTCCTAGATCACTGAGGACACATTTTACAACTCATTACTTTATATGTAAGGTAGTTTTTTTTTTTTTTTTTTTTTTTTTTTTTTTTTTTTGTTTTTGTCTTTTGTCTTTTTTTCCGTGTCCGGCAACGGATCGCAACCCTCAGTGTTGCCCCCGTACCGGATCGGGGACCGGCAACGGGATTGCAAACCTCGGCGTTGCTCCCGCGCCTCGCTCAGCCAGTGAGCGGGAACCGGTCTGTATGTGGGATCCGAACCCTCGGGCGGGAGCGCCGCCGCACTTCCCAAGCGGCGCACTATCCAGTGTGCCACCGGGCCGGCCCTGTAAGGTAGATTTTTAAAAACTATATATTAAATTAATTTATAACTCAGGCCACAAAATAATTGGAAATGCCAAATAATCTTATCTGACACTGAATCCACCAGCAGCTTTAACTAGTCTTTTAGTTGGTGACGCTGTATCCTGGGTGGTCAAAGAAAACATTTAAAGTCATTCACCTCTACATAAGTCCAGCACAAATTTCAGAGGTCATAAACAAGTAGGTAACAAACTAAAACATCTAGCATAGCTTCTTAAAATGCAGACTGGATCAGATCACTCTCAGAAACCCTTACTTTCCTAGAGCTAATTCCCTAACCAGGATCACCCCAGTCTACCCCACCCTCTCCACTTCCTGCCTCCAGCCCCATTACTTACAGAAAAAGAAATTGCAGGCTGCTTAGCATAGTGCTCAAAGCTTTACAGCATCTGGCTTATTCTCCATTTCTGGCCTTTTTCACCTCTTGACATATGTAGGCGCCAGTTTATCAGCGAGCTGCTCAGTTTCACAGGCTTGCCATGTGCTTCCTCTCTGGGGACTTTGCTCGTGTTTTACCCCTGCCTTTTCAACCTATTAAACTTCATCCATATCCAAAAATTCGGCTTAAATGCCATGCTGTATGGAGTCCTGTCCCCATCCCTAGTACGTATTCAGGGGTCCTTCCTTTTCATTTTCATGTCCCTTGGTTTATTCTTATATCATAGAATAGTTTCCTTGAATTTGAGTTTGATGTTCACATGGGTTTAATTTACACTTTTACACTGGGATGGAATTCTTTTACTGACCAAATAACCTGGAAAACCTTATTTAACCCTCTGCGTCTCAGTTTTTCCTACAGAGCTGTGGAAAGCACCTACTTAGTGTTTGACACAGACAAGGCAATAAAGGCATCAAAGATATGTCAGTTCAGTCCCACTGTTGTCCAGGAAAAAAATGTCACTGATCACCAGCAAAATGAGAATAAAGCTTATGGTTGTCATTGATAGCAATGATTTAGCAAAAAGAAGAATAAGAAAAAGAAGAGGAAGGGGTGGGGAGGAGGAGAGAAAAATAAGAGAAGGAAGAAAAGAAAGATGAAAGAAAGTAACTCTTTCTATATTGAGCCTCTAATTTAAAAAAAAAATTACTGATGTGTGAAACACAAATGTCAATGAACCAGTGAATTTTTTTGGACTATGGTTTAAAATGGTGTGTGTCTAACATTGCCTTCCTCCTTCTTGTGTAATAACCTGTCAAAACACAGGAAAGGAATAAACAAGTGAGGATTTTAAAAATGTTTTACCAAACATTAGTGATTAGGGTGAGGATATGTGGGGTGGGAGTATATTTTATCTGTTAGATTCGTTTTTTTTAAAATTATACAATCAAAAATTAAAACTTTGTGGTATTGGCTCAAGAATCAAAAGGTAAGATAAATAATGCTAAGACTTACACCATATTTGGAAGAGATATTCAGGATGATCAACTTAAAATGTGGGCTCCTGTGATTTATGCAAAGTTCAGCCTGCCCTATGGGAGCATCGTAAGGGGAGATCAGTCATCTATTCACGATACTGAAACTGAGGCCTGACAGGGCCAGAAAAGACCTCCAGGAGCCTTCCCAAACTGAAAGTCACAAGGGCAGAGAGGCTGAATTTCGGGTGTTGATTATAAGGAGCTCCTTTTCCCACAACCAAATATAAGTAGTTGGCTCCTGGAGATTGGAAACCAGGATGGCTTGATTGAGTTGACGGATTGAGCAGGTGAGCTGGTGCTGTACAGATGCTTTTTGTGCTTAGTTCATGACATTCCCACAACATCTCTGTGAGGATAATATTGTTATCCATGCTTTACACTTAGAAAATTAGATAATTTGTTCAAGGCCATGGTCTAGTAAGTGGTAGAGCCACAGTTTTAAATCCAATGTGACTTCAGAATTTGCATAAAAGCTGCTATGCTATATTAACATACACAGACACACACACACGCGCGTGTGCAACACACAACAAACACACAACCAAAGAAACATTATAAAACTGTGGAGAAGGTTTTGGTCTTAGATAAAGAAACCTGGAAAATTGTCTATTTGATAAAAATTCGAGTTCGATCCTCATTTCTTCCCTTTGGCCCATTTGACAAAAAAAAAAAAAAAAAAAAGGAGGTAGGCTAACCATCAACTTAAAAAAATAATAGCCATAAGAAACAAAAAATAAAAAAGAAATATAGATTTGAATGGTGTGTGTGTGAGAATAGTGAGCTCAGAATTATAATTCATTTCTAAACATAAAAGGAAAAATATCACAAGTAAAAAGACTGATATATTGCCTACATAAAATATGTCTTCATGACATAAAATAGTTATAAGCAAAATAAAAAATAGCATTCTGGAAAAATATTTTCCACTGGTATGAAAATAAGAGGATTAATAGTCTCAGTACATAAGAGTTAATTAATTAGACAAACACTGTGAAATCAAGCCAGTTTACAAAAAGACACATAGAAATGTCTACTAAATATGTAAAATGAACTTCATTATTGAACACAGAAATTCAAATGAAAACAAGATACCTCACCTAGGCAAGATAAAAGCACACATTCTTGTACTCTGCTGGCAGAGAGTGAAATTTGTATCAGTCTTTCATAAAAATTTTTTTTTTGCTGTATGGAAAATACCCATGAAATAGTAATACCCTTGATTCATTAATTATGTCTTAACAAAGTACTAGATGTTGACAAGCATTTATAATTCTGCCATATTAGAAACAACTAATACCTGATAAGTCCAAGTAAGTTAGATAAATTTGTATAGTGAAATATTACACAGCTATTTAAGATAGTGTTTTTGATATTAAAATTTTCTTATAAATATCCACAATTTAACAAGTTAATTGTAAAAGCAGGATATAAACCTGGAAATGGTAGGATCACAGTTTTGAAACACACACAAATACACACATACACATACATGCATAGCTATAGGAAAAATACTGGAATGAAATATAGCCAAAGAATAACAAAATACAGGCAGGAAAACCAGCCATTGAAGCACTGTAGAGATAGTTTTATTTTCTGCTGTATACTTTCCTGTATTTTTTTCTATGAGCATTTAAAAATAATTTTTAAATGAAAATTATGTTTTGAAAAACAATCTTCTCATATTTTAAAATGAGAGTAATATTACTGGCCACTGGATAACTATAGGATTGCTGTTCAGTGAACCAAGTTGTTAATAATCAATCCAGACAATGCCTCAGATCCCCAAGGACATTTTATATTAAATTATTTATATCAGTCTCACTTATAACTCTATTACCTTACTGAAAACACTAGTTAGGGACATCATTTGTGGTAAACAATTTTGTAAAAACTTTAAATTACAAACATATATACACACACTAAATGGACACATATACACATACACACAGATAAAGATATACATACAATTTATATATCTAAATATACATGTATATTTATACATATATATACATATAAAACAAACTACATACGTATTTCGAAGGGAACAGAACTTTTTCCTGCATTTTTTTATTGCATTTCTGCGTTTTTGTTGTTGTTTTTTATTGTAGCCACATCCAGGCTACATTGTTTAAAGCTCTGTTGGTCAGACATATGGAATATCATTATTATACTTAAACTATTTACTGTTGAATGTAGACCCAAAATGTCATGTTTTAACCTTTTAAATATGAAGAAACAAAGAAATATACAATCACGTTTCAATAAAGCTAAATTCCAATTTGGTTTTCTTCTCATTATTTATGATTTGATCAGAATCACAAGATGAAATTACTCTTATAAATAATACATGGGTATTTCATGTGAATTTTAATGTAGGCTTATACAATGTGGAATTTTACTGCCTTAGATTACTATGCATTCTAGGATTTTATACCAAAAGTTATAACCAGTTGTAATATAATGCATTAGAATTTAGTATGATGTCACAAACCCCCAAAAGAATTTACAGATACAATTAAAAAATATAAAATAACATGGGCTTTTATTTTATTTGATTTCTAATTCTGTGAATAGCATTATTTGGGATAATTAAATAAATATTTGTTTTAAAAAATCCGTTCCTTTAAAGCATCATCATTATCTTTAAAAATGCACAATTATTTCTCTAAGTTATTGATTTTACCAATCCTAGCATGTGGTGATAACTTGTTCAATTTAAAATCTTTTTCAAAAAGGTTTGTGACTTCAACATTGTTTACACCTGTAGCCCAGTTTTATGCTTAGTACCTTCCCTTTTCCTTGTCTGTGACTGGGTCCCTGCTGCCCCTGACAAATGACCTCTACCCTTCCTAGTTAACCCTTCCTTGCATAAAAGAAAGGACTTCTGAAATATCTGTTAAACACTGGATATTTATACATATGCTCTTTGATTGAACCCTCAAATAGCCTATGTACTAGGTCATTGGAGACAAAGAAGAGAGAAGCAGAGAAGGAGAATTTGCACACCCATGGGAAGAGTTTTCCTCTTATGGTTTCCTCTTATGGATGCTGTGGGGCCAGTATTATATGCTTGAACTGAGCCCTGGGCATCTGCACATCGATCCATCTGATGATTCTTCCTACCCTCTTACCATGTCAACCCAGGCCCTATGTGTAGGCTTCTAACCCATTTGCTGTTTGTCTTTCCCACTGTGTTTTGGGATTGGATAGAATCCAGCTTAAATCCAATGTCTAGTCCTTTTGGCCATCTGCAAGAGAGGCAGGACCTGCCTGTCATATCCTAAACCATTGGCTACGATTGTGTCCCCAAAGGAAAAGCTTGGAACAATATTTGCTACTAACATTTGATTTCAAGTTTCTCCTTTACATAAAATCTTCTCTCTTGACCAGAATTTCCATCAATATTGGAGCAAACTACCTTAGAGATTTCATTGTAAACTACCATCTTGGCCATCTTAAAGCCAAATCAGCCACTCCAATCTAGATCCCACTTGACACCCAGGTCTCTGGCTTGAGACCTACGTGTCTGGTTCTACACCCCAAAATAAAACACAGTATGCAGGAGAAACTTTTTATTTTGCATTCTTTTTTCTGACAACCAAAAATAGTATGCAATAAGGAGGAAATTCATGAGAAAATATGGTGTTTCTATTTTTAAATAAACTATATATTATGCAAATATATATTTTCATGTTGAGCCAGAATTATTTCTACATTAATCTTTCTGAACTCATTGTTGTTAAGTCAAAACTTTGTTATTGTTCATAGTCTTCTTTGGAATAATTTAACCTAGTATCTTTAAAATATGTAGACTAGGAAAATCCAGAGATTACTTACTAACTTTATAGAAAGATAGAACATAGTTTAGTATTTTCTTTTTTCATGAAAGAAACTTAATTACATTTAACAAGGAATTTCTTATCTTTGCTTAGCTTTGAATTCAAGTTAGTAGGTACCAAAGTGTTAGGTAGGCATTTATGAAAACAGTGCATCTTACAGTGATATAGTATTTGATGCCAGACAGTACAAACCCTTCCAAAGAGTAAAGGAACCTCCCTATTTATTCCATTACATTTTTAAAAATGTGTTTATATTTTTACCTTTACTTCTTGTTACTTTAGGCAATTACTGTTTGTAATATATGAACATGAATGTCTAATTGAATAAAGAGTTTAAAAGACTTGTAGCTCATATGGCTGATTATGAAGTTTCATTCGCTATGAAAAAAAATTTTTTTCCTTCCTCATTACATATGTTATGTATTCGAGGGAAATATTTTTAACATTAAAACACCACTAGGGATAAAAAGATTAGAGTGTTTTGACATTTCTTTTATTTAAACTCTTATAGGGGAAAAATCAACCTTGTTAAATGAAAGAATCTATATTTATTCAAATTCTTTTGAAGAAACATTAAAGATAGGTTCAAAACGTTTGTAATTACATTTTACCTTCGATAGCTTTTCACAATTCAATAGTCACTGTTTCTTTTAAGGCATCTCAATGCAGAAGATAGATTTTCTCGAGAATCACATATAAAATTTACAGAATTAGCAAATGTGCAGTTGTGGCTGTTCCCACAGACGGCTGGAACAGTGAGACGAATATTGATAAATTCAGCCCACTCAGCCAGATGATTCATCGATCTGCATTTTCTAATATGGGAGCCTCTAGCTACACGTGGCTACTGAGCACTTGAAATATATCCCAAGTAAGATGTGCGGTGAGTGTGAAATACAGAGTGGCTGTCCAAGATTCAGTTAGAAAAAAAAGAATATTAAATATTAAATTTATAGTTTTATATTGGTTATATGTTATAATAATAATATTTTGGATTTACTGAGTTAAAATATTATTAAAATTAATGTCTCATTTTTCTTTTTACTTTTTTCAATGTGGCTACTAGAAAATTAAATCTTACGTATGTGACTTGCATTTGTGGCTTGTGTTATATTTTTGTCTCTGTGCACAAAACATTTGAATAAAATATTCTCTACTCTTCTTATTAGTGTTGTGTTATCCCTATAGCATCTCCCAAGTCACTGCTTCTTACTAAACTATGTATGAGGTGGAGCAGCTTCCCTCATGGACTGAGTTGTCTTACTGTGGAGGTGGTGAGCCTTACCCTAAGTTTTCTAGTTTTATAGCAACCTATGAATCCCTGCAATGTGCTCGGTGAGTTACATAAATTATCTCACATTCACTTCACCGGATGCCATGATGTATTGTTATAACCCCGCTTTTAAGGTGAGGAAATTAATTGAGTCTTGGTTCAAAAACTTGTCTAAGATTAGTATTACAAAGCTACAAGAGGCTGAGTCAGGACTCAAAGCAACATTTATGAGTCTTTTCAGCCCGTGCTTTTCTCACTGTGCAACCAGCTTTCTTTCTTTCTTTTATCTTAAGACATTGCATGAAATCTTTTAAGGCATTGACTTCTCTCCAGGAGTAATGTTAAAGTATATTGATTTCTGTGGGTGATGATGGTGACTAGGATGATAATGGGTAAAAGTTATATAGGACTTCTCCACCCTTAGGTATTCTACAACTAATATGTAGTTAGATATACTCCACGAGGAATGATAAATCATGGTATGCACTGAAAGGGGCACTTGATCTAAATATTTCTGTGCACACATTTTAATGATTAAATATAACAGTGGCCATACTATAAAAATAGCATTACCCTTTTTGAATTAAAATTATAACTTTGAACTAGGGAAAAGAAGCATTTGAAACTGAATGTTACTAAAAATTCATTATTAAATTGTTTGTAACTTGGCCTACCTGTGGCACTACTGATATTTGATGAGTTGAAGAATGAAGCACATCGGTTTACATAATAATTTTTAGTTAGAAACCAACAGCTTCTTCCTTAAAAAAAAAACCACTATGAAAATTATTTAAAAGACACATGACATTTGAGAACATTTAGAACATTGTGTGGTAACCTGCCTTGACGAAGTTATGCTGATTTGTTTCACTGGCCAGATTTGGCGGTGGACATCTTCCTCACTGTTCCAGGCAAAAGTAGGGACTGCTGGTGGCAGTAGCATCCTCCTATGACACATAGCTCTTCTGTCCAGAAGAACTGCCTTGGTCACCAATTATTCCTCCAGATATTCTCAGGTTAGATAAAGGTGAGAAGGCATGTTCTTAAGCACTTTGTAGTTACCACTGCATTTACAGCGGTAATTCCTGGGAGACTGTTGCTTACAGATTCGCTTGTGATCTTCTGACTTGACTTCTGGCTAGGTGGAGTCTAAACCTTTCCTCAGACCCTGCCGTGGCCATCAGGTGCACAGGTGTAAAGACTCCTTTCATGTTAGGCGGGAAGCTATGTGATTACAAGTGAAATGGCACCTAAAGGATGCTGTAATGCATACTTACCAAAGAAGAAGTTCTTAATAGCAAAGAACTTTCCATTTTCTAGATGTTTTCTAATGTCTTCTATTTTTAATACATTAGTAATACCTATTGCTAACTCCTACAGTAAATACAAAAACTAACAAAAAAGTGTACATGGTATTGTGAGGAAAAATTACAGTTCAGAGGTGAAATTATATTAAACTTGGTTACTTTGGTGATCATTATTTGCCATGTCAACAAGTACTTTAGGCTATATGAGTTTAGAAGGAAGAAACAAATATCCATGCACGGACAGAGATTAGTTTTATTTTGTTTTAAACCATCCTCCCCACCTCCAACCCCCAAGTAATTCTATTTAGAGTGGGAAACCATGTGTAAATCACAGATCCTGGCAGCAAGAGGAGAGGCAGATGGCTATAAATCTTAAGGTTAAGCGTATTAATCAGACTCCTAAGTAAAACAGAAAAAGGCAAAAAAATTTTAACAAGCTTCTTTTAAAATATTCTAGCTTGTAATTATAAATGGCACATTAAACTTTATATAGCATATTCCTTTTTTTACTGGTATGTCTATTAATTGATAAATTATGTCCTTCACAGTTTACCTTGGATTTTTTTAATGTATTTTTGAATAGCAAGTATATACAGGCTACAAAAATCTATGCTGGATGTTTGGTCCATTGAAAAATATAATTTTTTAAAAAGCAATAAAAAAGTAAAATGTTAATAAAATAAAAATCATTTGTGGAGTAACTCATAGGAACTTTACATGATTCACTCAGTAAACAACTGAGGGAGGGGATATTATTTCTATCTTAGATGAAGGCTCAAAGAAAGTACGTAATTTGCTTATTATCATGTAATTACTAAATAGCAGAGTTGAGATTCAACACAGGTCTGCCTAACTGAAAAACTAATCTTCTTACATACTATTTGATCCAATGCATCAAACTATAATGTGAAAAATACGAAAAGTCTGAGATTTTGGTCTTTATGAGAACAAAAGTCTAAATTTTTGGCATAATAGATAAAAAGCCTTTTGATATTATTGAGTGTTTGGCCTGTTTTGATACTGCATTTACTTAAAGGTTTATATTTTTTTAAAAACTTGCTGCTACAGATGCTTATGAGTAATATTAAAAGTCGTATTAAAAAAAGCTTAAGGAAGTATTCCAATTGAAATAATGGAAGGTACTATATAGTTTTCAACAATCCTGCTGTTGCTAGTATGACATTTAACTTGTAAAGAAAACCACTGTAATTTTCCCAGTTCAGTGGTAAATTGAGAAGTAGGAATCTCTGAAAGACCTTTACATGTGCCAGCATTTTGAATGGTGTTTGGTGGAAAGCACTGGAGTGAAACTCAATTAAAAGCAAGTCAGGAAGGCCCTCTGAATGGAGTTCTGAACTACTTTTTTGTTTACACGCTGTAAGATTCATCTTATTGTAATTCTCTATTGATATGGGTATGAGTTACAAGTTAACAACCTTTGTTCAAAGTTGGAAAATTACCTTGTTTAATGAAATGGAATGTAAACAGCCAATGTTTTTGCTATTAAAAGGAAATCCATGTAGGCTTTTTATAAAACAAATGCCTGTGAGGATTAATATAGGTTTGAACCAACATCTCCCGAGCTTTTCCTGAACATTTTTACACGAAAGATAAACTCTGCATTAAAAGTAAGGAGGAAAAAAAGGTAAAAAGGGTTATACTGACTATATTCAACATGGTAAAGTTTTAAGTTTTCAGTTTATAAACAAATTTTTCAGTTTATAGACACGTACACATTATGCAATGTGTATGTATATGTGTGTGTTCCAGTGTTTATAAATTCACATATATGTATATATACTCATACATACACATTATTTGTTTGCTTATTTGAGAAAACTGTGTAATATAGCAATAGAAAGGGAACTTCCTTTTCCTTTGGCAGGAATTAGAAAACTGAAGCAGAGAATTATGAAATGACCAGGGATCCTCTGCTCACCTGGTGGTAGAACCATATAATGGAGAATTCTGCTTATTTCTGTGCTTCCATAAGCCCGCATGTTTCAGGAAAATGAAGGAGGTATTTTGTCCAAGGTGCAAAAGTAATTGTCAGATACAAATACCTTCCATACTAAGTTGGCCACCAGAGTGAAAGTTCACGTGATTTGCTTTACATATTATATAATTTTATAGAAGTTAAATTAATATGATATAGCACTGTTTCATTGCATAAGGTTCATTTTTAATACTGCTGTCTTACTAAATGAAGCAGTTACTTTAAGAATGAATGAAAACTAGTCTCATGACCAAAATTTGTTCTAATGTCTGTTTAAGAATGAATGGAAATAAAGTCTCATGACCAAAATTTGTTCTAATATCTGTTCTATTTTTTTATGCAAGACTTCTTTATTGAAAGTGTGCTTTTTATAAGACTGTGACTTTTCTTTTGCTGTGTCACAGGGAGGCAATGGCATTTCTAAATTCATACTTATATTTGATTTAGATAAACCAGTGTTTCAAATAGATAGCATTTTCTTTCAGGAAAGTTAGTGACATGGTAAATTCTGTTGCTTTCACCTGTAACAATTATTTTTAGAAGTCTAATGTTTCTCTGTGTTTATTTAATATGATTCCTTATGTCATTTAGAAAAATGGGAAATCACTTCTGCATTTATTATTTTAACCATTTCTTGTATGATATTGTACCTTTAAGGCAAGAAAATGCCATCCAGATAAAAGGACTTTTCCTGTAAATAATCAGCCATTTCATTGACCTGCCATCAGTGATGCTATACCTTCTTTGGAATTATTTGTCATTACATCTTTCATAAGAAAAAATAATGGAAAAACCTATTACTGTATGTGAAAAGTACTATACATGAGAAGTATAAGCAGAAAATGTACATATTCCTTCTCCTGCTAAAACAAAATAGAGTAACAAAAGCCATATT
The DNA here is from genome assembly GCF_000696425.1 of Galeopterus variegatus. Taxonomy (NCBI): domain Eukaryota; kingdom Metazoa; phylum Chordata; class Mammalia; order Dermoptera; family Cynocephalidae; genus Galeopterus; species Galeopterus variegatus. Next base: position 155,288 of record NW_007727978.1, read on the forward strand.
CTTTTAGATTGTAATTTATTTCCTGGAGGATCATATTAACATTTTTAGAGTAATAGAATTGTTTAATGTTTTGCAACAATTCCACTCAATAATTAGAGTCTGTATTTTAGATTCTAAAATGTTGCTAATTCTGTTTCATGGTTTTCTAAGGAATTTAAAGAGTTTTCAGTGTACCTACAAACATTCTAATATTGACTGTCTACATTTACAAGAGATTCAGTTAATATGTAAAAGTATCAGTTTAACAGGTGTTTAGGAGATCTCTTGTTTTTTTCTGACTAGTTTTTTAATCTGTTTATTGATCTTAGTTTTTCATCTGTTGTCTACCTAAAAGATTTCCACTTGATGGAAATTCAGAATCCTTTCTCAATATGCTCTCACACAACCTTGATTTTATAACTACTAATCAAGCTCCACCCCAGGGCATTTATTTTTCACTCACCAAGCACAAATGTGAATGTTTTGCTGTAGCTTCAGAATGACCCATCAGCAGTGCAGTTCCCCTGCACATCTGTTATCCGAACTCTGTGGCTCTCAGGACACTGGAGACAGTGTTTCCAAGATGAGGGTATGTGTGCAAGGATGTATGGAGTGGAGAAGGCTACTCACAGACCCCTCTGAAGAGAATGAGGTTGATGGGAAAATATCAAGGAAGGCTTAAAGAGAGTGGAGATGTCGCACCTCCTTGACTCAAGGGAAATAAATGACAACATAGGCAACGTTGGTTATTTAGCCAGTGTATGTGTGTCAGAAGGAACCACCTGCTACAGAACCGCAGATACCTGACAAAATATATGCTTTTCTAGATACCATAAAACCAACAGAAGAGAAGAATATAAACATGAGTTTTGATTCTATAAATATAATTGGTGCTGATCATAATCCAGAAAGACACAATCCTGAATGCCATAATTTTGAATGTTGAAGTTCCAAATAATCAAAATTCTGAAAATATAATTATGGAAAAAATAATTAAAATCTTTAAAAGACATTCATTTACATTTTTAAAAGGGGATGCATTTGAGAAACAAAATCATGACAGAACTCTTGATTGGCCACTTTATGCAATAAAATAGGCAATAATAATATATATATTTTTTGCAAGCATAAACACTCAGGTACACCAACAACAGTCTCATGGGTATAACAGTTATAAGCAAACTGTATTCATAAAGAAATAGGTCAAAAAGCAAAATGTATAAATACAAATCACCATAGTTGGTTATTATGTGCACCCAGCTTTGTAACTGTGGTCATCTGAAAGACTGTGACAGACAGCCTAAGTCTTTTGATGAGATCGATCAAAAACTGCGAAGGGTCACCATGATATATGCGTTTGTCCAAAGAGCCAACAACATCTCTAGAAAGTTTATCTTTCACACATGCAGATGCACAAGAAGGACATCTCTTCATTTGTTGAGAAAGTTTCAACATTTTTACACACACACAATGCTTACACACAAAATCAACATCGTGATGATGTATGTTTGTGGAGTAAAAATGTGCAAAATGAATTAAAACTTTAATCTGTACACAATTTATATCTCCGGTATGGGAAATGATGTGAAGGTGAAATACATAGCATAGCGAATTGTAAAATATAATACCATTTAAAATAGAAAAAACTTTAAAAAGAAATAGGAAAGACTTTAAAAAGAATAGGAAAAAACTTTGAAAAGACAAGTAAAAACAAAGTATAACATATGAAGAAATGTATTATGGGTATAAATTAGGGGCAATTGCATGAAGGTGGTACATAAGATCTGGCCAACTTTCACAATCGTTAACTATATTTTGAAGTCTTGCATCACAATGAATAGCTGCTTTTTTTCTTTTAGGGCATGGCTTTACTCAGAGAAACACGCCCTATTTTACATTTTTTTCTACCTGGCGCTGCTCTTTTTGAAATTTGGCTTTCAGAATTTCAACTTTTAGGATTTTAATCTCTCAAGATTGTGATTTTTGGAATCTTAGACATTAGGGATTTTAGATTTCAGGGGACTTAATTCTTAGGAATTTTGATCTTTGGGGATTTGAACATTAGGGATTATGGCCCAAACCCATAGATCTATAACATTTAGAGGGACTCCTGGGTAATATCATAACATTTAACATTTTGAAGAACTACAAAGCTGCTTAACAAAGTGGCTACATCGTTTTATAATCCTACTAGCAATGAATGAAGCTTCCGATATTCTCTATGTCCTTTCCAACTCTTGTTATTTTTTTGTCAGTTTTATTTTAGCCATCCTAGTGGGTGTGATGTGGTAAGTCACTGTGATTTTGATTTGCATTGAGCATATTTTCATGTTTTTATTGGTCATTCGTGTGTCTTACTTGGAGAAATGTCTATTCAAATTCTTTACCCATTTTTTAATAGAGTTATTTGTCTTTATATTTTTTATTTATTTTGGGGGGCAGTTGGCTGGTATGGGGGTCTGAACCCTTGACCTTTGTGTTACAACACCACACTCTAACCAACAGAGCTAACTAACTGGCCAGTCCCTTTTTATTGTTGAATTGTAAGAATTCTTTAAATATTCTATATACAGTTCGCTTATCTGATATATGATTTACAAATATTTTCTCCCATTCTGTGGGTTGCATTTTCACTTTCTTTTGGTGTTCTTTGAAGCATAAAAGTTTTGAATTTTGATGAAGTCCAATTTATCTATATTTTCTTTGGATTTTTTTAGTTGTCATATCTAAGAAACAGTTATGTAATTCAAGGTGACAAAGATTTATTTCTATGGTTTTGTCTAAGAGTTTTATAGCTTTAGCTCTTATATTTATGCCTTTAAATCCACTTTGAGTTAATTATTATATATGGTGTGAGGTAGTGTGTTAGACTGTTTTGTGTTGCTATAACAGAATACCTGAGACTGGGTGATTTATAAAGAAAAATGAAATTTACTTGCTTACAGTTTCTGAAGCTGGAAAATCCAAAGTCCATCTGGTTGTAGCAACAGCAACCCAGGGGTCTCATATTGCAAGATGGTAGGAAGCAGAGAGAGAGCAGAGAGACAGACAGATTCTCCTCATCTTTTAAAGCCCTCAGAACCACACCCCTAACCACCATTTTTAATCCATTCACTACTGTAAGATCCTACAATCTAATCACCTCTTGAAGGTTCCACCTTTTAGTTACCGTAATAGGATTTCCTACCCTCTGTGGGAAAGTCACAGTGGAAGCTAAGTTTCCAATACATAAAACCTGGGGGACACAATTCAAGCTTCAATGAGTTTTGGGTGGACATAATTCAGTCCACTACAGGTAGTATCCAACGTTATTATTCTGTGAGTGATTATCCAGTTGTCCCAACACCATTTGTTGAAAAGACTGTTTTTTCCCCCTCTTGAATGTTCTTGGCACCCTGGTGAGAAATCAATTGACTATGCATATATGGGTTGATTTTTTAATTCTCAATTCTATTCCATTGGTCTGTGTATCTGTCCTTATGTCAATGGCCTCTTTCATTTCCATATAAATTTTAGAATCAATTTGTCAATTTTTGCCAATAAAGCAGCTGGGATTTTGGTAGGGATTGTATTAAATATGTATACCAATCTGAGGAGCATTTCCATCTTAATAGTAAGTCTTTAAATCTGTGAACATGGGATGTCTTTCTATGTATTTGGGTCTTTAATTTTTTAACAATGTTTTATGATTTTCAGAAGGCAAATCTTGCCCTTATATTTAAATTTATTCTTAAATATTTTCTTTTTGCTGCAATCATAAATGACATCTTTTTATTAATAGCATTTGTAGATTGTTTATTGCTAGTGTATAGAAATAAAATTGATTTTTTAAACTACCTTACTGAGGTATGACTGACATACAAAAAGTTTTACATATTTAATGTATACAACTTGTTAAGTTTGGAGATGAGTATGTACCTGTAAAAACATCATCACAATCTGTGCCAGAAACCTGTCCATCACCTCCAAATGTTTGCTCCCACCTTCTTTGTTTATAATTGTTATTATTATTTGTATGATAACAGTAGTTAACACAAGATCTACTTTCTTAGCAAATTTTTAAGTAGAAAATACAGTATTGTTAACTATAGGCACTATGCTATACAGGAGAGCTCTAGGACTTATTCATTTTCTGTAACTGAAATTTGCATCATTCCACTAATACCTCCTTCTTACCCCTCTGACCAGCCTCTAACAACCACCATTCCACTCTCTGCTTTTATGAATTTGACAATTTTAGATTCATCATATAAGTGGTAGAATGCCATATTTGTCCTTCTGTGTCTGGCTTATTTTACTTAGCATAATGTCCTCCAGGTTTATCCATGTTGTCTCAATGGCAGGATTTCATTCTTTCTTTAAGACTGAAAAAAGAACAAAATCCTGCTGTTTAAGTCCACATGGATAAACCTGAAGAACAGTATGATACCCCATTTTTTAAAATCCATTTACTCATTGGTGGACACTTAGTTTGCTTCCATATCTTGGCTACTGTAAATAATGTTGCAATAAACATAAGAGTGCTTTGACATTGATTTCATTTCCTTTGGATATATACCATTAGTGGGATTGATCATATGGTAGTTCTATTCTTAATTTTTATAATTTTTTAAAAGGCATATTGGTCTGTAGTTTTCTCTCCTTCCAGTGTCTTTGTCTTGTTTTGGTATCAGGCTAATGCTGGCCTTACGGTGAGTTGGGTGAGTCGGGAAGTTTTCCCTCCCCTTCAACTTCTGGGAAATAGTTGAGAAGAGTTTGTATTAGTTCTCTCTTTAAGTGTTTGGTAGAATTCACATCCAGGAGATTTGTCAGGAGATTTTTGATCACAGATTCAAACTCCATACTAGTTATAGGTTTATTCAGATTTTCTATTTCTTCATTATTTAGTGTTGGAATTCATTCATTTCATCTAGATTATCCAATTTGATGTGCAATTGTTCATAGTACTTTTTTATTTTTTATTGATTATGCATATTCATGGGGCACAAAGCTGACTGTCACCACCTGTGCCCAAGATGTGATGATCAGACCAATACTGTCATTATGCGCATTACCTCAAATTTCAGTTATTCCCTGTGGCTCCCATCAAAGATCTTCCTGACCTCCCTCATCTTCCACCACCCAGCAACCCTAGGTATGTTCTCTCCCTCTGCAAGTCCAATGCATCACTGTGGTCTTTCTTTCCTTCCTTCTTTCTTTCATAGCTCCCACTTATGAGTAAGGACATGCAGTATTTTTCCCTCTGTACCTGGCTTTTTTCACTTAACATAATTTTCTCCAAGCTTATCCATGTAGCTGCGAATGGCAGAATTTCATTCTTTTTATGGCTGAGTAGTATTCCACAGTGAATATATACCAAATTTTCCTTATCCAGTCATCCATCAATGGACATTTAGTTTGGTTCTATATCTTGGCTAGCATAAACAGAGCTGCGATGAACATGGGAGTGCAGGTATCATTTTGACATGATAATTTCCATTCCTTTGGGTATATACTGAGAAGTGGGATTGCTGAATCATATGGTAGGTGTATCTGCAGTTGTTTGAGAAACCTCCATACTGTTTTCCATAGTGGCTGTACTAATTTACAGTCCCACCAGCAGTGTAAAAGAGTTCCTTTCTCTCCACATCCTTTCCAGCATTTATTATTCTCAGTCTTTTTGATTATAGCCAGTCTAACTGGGGTGAGGTGATATCCCATAGTACTTTCTTATGAATCTTTTTATTTCTGTAGAATCAGTAGTAACGTTCCCTCATTCCTGACTGTAGGAGAATTTGAGTCTTTTCTCTTAGCCCATCTCATTGAGAGTTTGTCAATGATGTTGATCTTTTCAAAGAATCAACTTGGTTTAATTGATTTTCTCTATTATTTTTGTGTTTTCTATTTTGTTTATCTCTACTCTAAGCTTTGTTATTTTATTTCTTCTTCCATCTTTAAGTTTAGTTTTTTCTTCTTTTTCTGGTTCCTTAAGTTATAAAGTTGTTGAGATCTCTTTTGCTTTTTAATGTAATTGTTTATAGTTATAAATGCCTTTCATTTCCTTTTCTTGCCTACTTGTTCCATCTAGGACTTCTAGTACTATGTTGAATAGAAGTGGCAAGAGTAGGCATCGTTGCCAGATTCAGGCTCAGAGAAAAAAAAAGGTTTCAATTTTTCATTATTGAGTATGATGTCAGCTGTGGCCTTTTTATGCATGGTCTTTATTGAGCTGAGCTACATCCCTTGTATATGTAATTTATTGAGAGTTTTTTATCATGGAATGGTTTTAAATTTTGTCAAGTGCTCTTTCTGTAGTATCATTGATTTTCTTATCCTTCATTATCTTAATGTGGTATATCACATTGTATGCTTTCTGTATGTTGAACTATCCTTGCATCTGAGGGATAAATCACACTTGATCATGTTGTATGAATCTTTTAATGTGCTGTTGAATTTGATTTGCTAGTATTTTGTTGAGAGTTTTGATATCCGTGTTCATCAGGGATATTGGCTTCTAGTTTTCTTCTTTGTGGTGTCTTTGGCGTTGGTGTTGTGTCAGGGTGTTGCTGGCCTCATAAAATAAATGTGGAAGTATTTTCTTTTCTGTTTTTGGAAGAGTTTTGTTTATTTTTTAATGTTTAGGAGAATTCACCTATGAATCCTTCTGACCCTGGACTTTGTTGGAAATTTTTTAATTATTTATTCAATCTCCTTATTTGTTATTCATCTGTTCAGGATTTCTGTTAACTGTTGATTCATTATTGGTAGGTTTTGTATTTTTTTAAGGCATTTATTCATGCCTTCTCAGTTTTCCAATTTGTTGTTATATGATCTTATAAAAAATAGTCCCTTATGATCTCTTTTATTTCTATGCCACTGGTTGTAATGTCTCCACTGTCATTTCTTATTTTATTTATTTGATTCATATCTATTTTTTTTTTCTTAGTCTAACTAAGGGTTTAACAATTTTGGTTATGTTTTCATGAAATCAACTCAGTTTTATTGATTTTTCTATTCCTGTTTTACTTATTTATGCTCTTATCATTATTTTCTTACTTCTGCTGGCTTTGGGCTTACTTAGTTCTTCTTTTCCAATTCTTTGGGTTTCAATGTTAGGTTGTTTATTTGAGATCTTTTTTAATAGTGGTGTTTATTGCTATAAACCTCTTTCTTAGTACTGCTTTTGTCACATCTCATTAGTTTTGGTATATTCTGTTTTCATTTTTATTTGTCTCAAGACATTTTCTAATTTCCCTTTTGATTTCTTCTTCAACCCAGTGATTGTTCAGGAGTGTGTTTTTAAATTTCCATTTATTTGTGATTTTTTTTCTCTTTTGTTTTCCTTTTGTTATTAATTTTTAATTTCATTACATTGTGGTCAGAAAAGATACTTATAAATGACTTAAGTCTTCTTAAATTTAGTAAGACTTATTTAGTGACCTAATAATATGTGCTATCCTGAGGAAAGATTTGTGTGCACTTTAGAAGAATGTGTATTCTGCTGCTGTTGGGAGGAATGTTCTGTATGTCTGGTAGGTCCATTTAAATACTGAAGTCTGCTGTTTTGTTCCTGTTTGAATGATCTGTTCATTGTTGCAAGTCAGGTACTGAAGTCTTCTGCTATTATTATTTTGCTGTCTATTTCTCCCTTAATATGTATCAATGTTTGGTTATATATTTAGACACTCTAAAATTGGTTGTATATATATTTATAATTGTAATATGTTTTTGTTCAATTGCCCTTTTTATTACTATGTAAAGACTTTACATAGTAATAAAGTAACTGTCTCTATGACAGTTTTTGACTTAAAGTACATGTTGTCTTATATAAGTATAGCTATCTCTGCTCCCCTGTGGTTACTATTTACATGGAATATCTTTTCTTCTCTGATAATTTCAAATAAACTGCTTTTTAAGTTTACTGATTCTTTCTTTTGCTTGATCTAGTCTGCTCTCAAAGCTCTCCACTGAATTTTTTCTGTTCAGTCATTGTATTTGCCAACTATAAAATTTGTTTGGTTCTTCTCTATCTTCTCTGTCCTTTGAACTTCTCACTTTATTCGTGTATTGTTTTCTTGATTTTTGTTTAGTTGTCTATCTGTATTCTCTTTAAGCTCACTGAGCTTCTTTAAGATGATTATTTTGAATTCTTTGTCAGACAGTTCCTAGATTTTCATTTCTTTAGATTCAGTTACTTGGGCTTTATCTTTTTCCTTCAGTGGTGTCATGTTTTCTTGATTCTTTGTGATTCTTATAACCTTTCTTTTGTGTCTGTGGATTTGAAGGAGTGCCCTCTGTCAGTCTTCAGTAGAAAAAAAAAAGAATCCTCAGCAGTCAGTGTGGCCAGAGATTCTGGACAGGACTGGTACTGGGGTACTCAGGCATTTAGGCCTGTGTTGGAGTCTTTGGGTGGGCAAGCCTGGTGCCTGGTTACATAGACAAGCAGGTCTGGTGCCAAGGTCCATGGGAAAATAGGCCTAGTGGTGAGGGCCACAGGAAAGTGGTCCTGGTGGTGAGACCTGTGGGTAGATGGGCCTGGACCAGGATCCATTGCAAAGTCAGATGCTTACTTCACTCTTCCTCTCCCACACGGGTTTACTTGCTGGCCTAGGGGATCTCTCTTAATGCTTTGCTGTGCAGGCTTAGGGGAGGGGTGACACAGGTAAAGTGTTTTTCTTTCCCTTTCAATAATTTTTTTTTTGTACTCTCCATGGGTGCTGTAACTTCTCACCTGGATTCCAAAGATCTTGTAAAGGTATTTTCAATTGTGGATGTTTGTTAAATTGGTGTTTTTGTGTGAGAATAAGGGCTGGAACCTCCTATTCACTAGGTTACTGACCACAACTGAGTTTTGAATATTGATTTTGTGTTTTGCAACTTTGCTGAACTCCTTGGCTAGTCATAATAATTGTGTGTGAGTGTGTGTGTTCCTTTCTACATGAGGACATATTTACTCTTCCTTTTCTCCTTTCCAATTTGTATTCCTTATTTTTATGAAACTCCAGTATGATGTTGAATAGATGTAAAGGAAGTTAAAATGATTGTCTTTTCTCAGTGTTAAGAGGAAAGCTTTCAGGTTTCACTATGAAGTGTGATGATAGCTGTGAGGTTTTTGCAGATAACCTTTATCAGATTGAAGAAGTTTCCTTCTGTTCCAAGTTTTTTGAGTGCTTTATTATGAAGGGGCATTGAGTTTTTGGATTTTGTCAAATGTTCTTTCCCTGTCCATTGAGATGATCATGTGTTGGGGGTAAGGGGGCTGGTCAATGTTTCTATTAATATGGTACATTACATTGACTGATTTTCACATGTTAAGCCAATTTTGTATTCTTAAGACAAATTCCAATTGGCCATTGTGTGTGATCCCCTTTTGTATGTTGCTGGATTCTCATTGCTAGTATTTTACTTAAGGATTTTGAATCTATACTCATAAGTAATATTGTTCTATAAATTCCTTTTTTTGTGATATGTTTGTCTGGTTTGGTGTCAGGGTAAACTGACTTCACAGAATGAGTTGGGAAGTATTCCCTTCTCTTATGTTTTGGAGTGGTTTGTGAAAGATTGGTATTAACTCTTCTTTAACATTGAGTAGAATTCACCAGTGAAGGTATCTGTACATGGACTTTTCTTTTAGGAAGTTTTTAAATGACTCATTCCATCTCTTTTCTTGTTATAGGTCTATTTAAACTTTCTGCCTATTCTTGATTCAGTTTCAGTGATTTGTGTCCTTCTAGAGAAATGTCCACATTATCTAGGTTATCAAACTTGTTGGTATAAAGTTATAGTATTCCCTTATAATCTTTTTATTTATCTTATATTAGAGGTGATGTCTCCTTTTTCACTTTGACTTTAATAATTAGGGTATTCTTTCTTTTTTGTTTTGTTTTGGTCAGTCTCACTAAACTTTCTCCAATTTTTTTGATCCTTTCAAAAATCCAACTTTTGGTTTTGTTGATTCTATTGTTTCTGTATTCTTTATTCATTTATTTCTGTGCTAATCTTTATTATTTAATTCTTTCTGCTTGCTTTGGGCTTAGCTTTTTCTCTTTGATATAATCTTTTTTTTTTTTTTTTTTGTCTTTTTCCGTGTCCGGCAACGGATCGCAACCCTCAGTGTTGCCCCCGTACCGGACCGGGACCGGCAACGGGATCGCAACCCTTGGTGTTGCCCCCGCACCTCGCTCAGCCAGTGAGCGGGAACCGGTCTGTATGTGGGATCCGAACCCTCGGCGGGAGCGCAGCCACGCTTCCCAAGCAGCGCACCAGCGCAGTGCGCCACCGGGCCGGCCCCGATATAATCTTTAAGATATAAATTTAAGTTACTTATTTAAGATCTTTCTACTTCTTTAATATAGCCATTTACAAGTCTGAATTTTCTTCTGTCATTTAGTGCATCCCATAAGTTTTGGACTGTGTTTTTGTTTCACTCATTTCTATGTATTTTCTAATTTCCCTTGCAATTTATTCTTGAATTTATTGACTATTTAGGAGTGTGTTATTAAATTTCCATATATTTGTGAATTTCTCAAATTTTCTTTTGTTATTGATGTCTAATATAATTCCAATGTGGACAGAGAGCACACAACCAGTTTCAACTATTTTAAATTTATTGAGGCTTGTTTTATGGCTCAACATGTGATCTATGCTGGAGGACATTTCGTGTGCACTGGAAAGTAATGTGTATTCAGCTTTTGTTAGGTGGAGTATTCTATATGTGTCTGTTTGGTTTACTTAATTTGTACTATTGTCAAATCTTCTGTTTCCTTGCTGCTCTTCTGTCTAATTGTTTGATCTGTTATTGAAAGTAAAGTATTGAAGCTTCAAACTATTATTGTTGAATTATTTATTTCTGCTTTTAATTTTATCAGTTTGGTTTGCCATATTTTGGGGCTCTGTTGTTAGATGCATATGTGTTTATAATTGTAATATCTTCTTGATGGATTGACCTTTTTGGCATTATATAACCTACTTCTTTACCTCTAGTTACAATTTTTTTTTTCTTAAAATCTCCTTTGGCTGATGTTAGTGCAGCAACTCCACCTTCTCTTCATTACAGTTTGCATGATATATGTATTTAGAAACTTTTACTTTCAAACTATTTGTGTCTTGGAATTTAAAGTGTGTCTCTTTTTTTAAAAAAAATCTATTCTGTTAATCTCTTTCTTTCATTTTCAGTGTTTAGTGTACGTATGTTTAATATAATCAGAGATATTGTAGAATTTATGTGTACCTGTATTTTTCCATTAGTCCCTTCTTTTTGTTAAATAGATATTTTCTAGTGTATTATTTAATTTCCCCTTTTGTTTCTTTTACCATATGTTTTTAAAAGTTATTTTTGTAGTGATTGCCCTAGAGGTTACCATTAAAATCTTAACTAAAATACTCTAGTTTGGATTAATACCAAGTTAATTGTTTTTCAGAATAGAAGTTTTTAATTTTAATGGTCCAATTTATCAATTCTTTCTTTCATCTATTTTGCCTTTGTTGTTGTATCTAAACATCCATTGTCAAACCCAAGTTCACCTAAATTCTCTCCTATGTTATCTTCTGGAGTTTTATTCTTTCACATTTTACTTTTAGATCTCTAATCTATTTTGAGTTAGTTTTTATAACAGATGTAAGGCCATTTTTTTATTTTAGAGAAATTTATTTAGTTTTTAATAGACACATTAAATTTATTTAGCTTTTAATAGACACATAATTGTGCACATAATTGTACATTTATGGGCTATGTATTTATATTTCAATACATATATACAATTTGTGCTGTATATAATTAGCATATAATCAAGATAATTACCATATTTATTATTGTAAAACTTTACCATTTCTTGGTTATGAGAACATTTGACCTCCTCTCTTCTAGCTATTTGAGAACATACAAAAAATAATGCTTAATTATAGATGTCTAGGACCACTGTACACCACTAGTACTTATTTTTTGTATCTAGCTACAATTTGTGTCCATTAACTAACATCTCCCTATCTCTCCAACCTCTTTCTAGCCTGTAGTAACCACAATTCCAATCCTTACTTCTAAAAGTTCCATTTTTTTAAACTCCCCAGTGTGAGTGAGATTACGCAGTATTTATCTTTCTATGCCTGACTTTATTTCACTTAAAATAATGTCTTCCAGTCTTATCCATGTTAGTGCAAATGACTGGATTTCATTCTTTTTCATGGCTGAATAGTATTCCATTATTTATTTTTATATTTATTTATTTATTTATCACATTTTCCTTATCTGTTTTTCTGTTGATGGACACCTACATTGATTACATATCTTGGCTATGTGAATAGAGCTATGACAAACATGTGGGTGCAGGTATCTCTTTGATATGCTAATTTTCTTTCCTTCAGACAAATACTCCAGCAGGATTGCTGGATCATATGGTAGTTTGATTTTTAGTTTTTTGAGGAAATTCTATACAGTTTTTCATAATGGCTGTAGTAGTTTACATTCCCACCAACAGTGTATAAGAGTTCCGATTTCTCCACATCCTTGCCAGAATTTGTTATTCTCTTTTTAATAACAGCCTTTCCAACTGGGGTGAGATGATATCTCATTATGGCTTTGATTTGCATTTCTCTAATGATTAGTGATTTGAGCATTTTTTTCATATACCTGTTGGCCATTTATAGGTATTCTTTTGAGAATTGTCTGTTTAGGTCATTTGCCATTTTTAAATTGGATTATTTATTTTTTTGCTGTTGAATTGTTTAAGTTTCCTGTATTCTGGATATTAATCTGTCAGATGAATAGTTTGCAAATATTTTCTCCCATTCTGCTGGTTGCCACTTGGCTCTGTTGATTTTTTTTTTCTTTTTGCTGTGCAGAAGCTTTTTCAGATTGATATAATCCCTCCACGCTTTTTTGTATGCGTTTGTACATTTGTTCCAATGAGATTTTCTGAAAAACAACCTTTTCTCCACTGGATTGCTGTTACTGTTTTGTCAAAGATCAGTTGACTATATCTGTGTGGGTCTATTTCTGGGCTCTCTATTTTGTTCCATTACTCTATTTGTCCATTCTTTCACCAATTCCACACAATCTTGTTTTCTGTAGCCTTATAGTAAGGATTAATGCATTATAGTGTCAGTTTCAGAATTTGTTCTTCAACATTGTGTTAGCTGTTCTGAATTTTTTGCATTCCCATGTAAATTTTTAGAATCAGTTTGTTGATATCTACAAAATAACTTCCTGGGGTTTTGATTGAATTTGTATTGAATCTACACATCATTTTGAGGAGAACTGACATCTTAAATCTTATTGAGGAACATAAAATATCTTTTCATTTTTAAAAAATCTTCTTGATATTTTTCAGAGTTTTATAGTTATACTGATATAGATCTTGTGCATATTTTGATAGATTTATACCTTTTACTGACTTCTAGTATCAATTAGAATGTTCTAAATGTTTTATAATTTTAAAAAGATATTTTCATTTAATATTTTCTAAGAATTTTATCAGAGGATGTTGAATTGTGTCAAATGCTACTTTGGTGTTCATGAGGATGCTTTTTATACTTTGACTTATGCATCAATTAAATCCCAGGGGGGAAAAATTTTCTCCTTGATCATTCTCATTTCTTCAGGAAAGAAATAAAACCCTGTTTTTTCCTTAATTGTGATAAAAATTGTGTATATGGAAGAGTTCATAATACATATTATGATATATATAATATATATCAAGTACCCCCTACTCAGGTCAATAGACAATTATAGGAGCCAAAAATACCCCATCATTTCCTTCCCAGATTACAGTTTTTTCTTTCCTTAAGATAACTATAACTTGTACTTTGTAATAATAATTTGCTTGGTGTTTTAAAAAATAATTTTACCAACTATATGTGCAACTCTAAATAATATAGTCTGATTACCCATTTCCAAATTTTATTTTAATGTATATACTCTTTTTTTTGTTGCTTTTTCTCTCAATATTACATTTTGTTAGATTCGTCTGTGTTATTAATGAACCTGAGGATTATTAATTTTTATTGTGCAAATGTATTTTTAAGTTAATACTAGATAATTTATATATCTATTATATTAGTGTTGTTTCCAACCTTTTTTGTTCTTATCATCAATAAAGCTGGAAATATCATAGTGTACATGTATAAGAATTTCTCTGTAGCATATACCTGGAAGTAGCTTGTAGCAGTCATGTATCTTCAACTTTACTACATAATGCTAAATAGTTTTCCGAAAGCATCATAATTTAAATACCCATTATTCAGTTTACTGTTTCATATCCTCATCAATACTTGGTATTGTCAAACTTTTACATTTTAGTGAAAATAGTAGGTGTAAGGAGGTATATCTTTGTGGTTTAAACACTATTTTTTTTGAAATACAATGTGTGAGCATATTTTATATTGAGATTGGCCCATAGTTTTTCTTTTCTCATTATCTCTCAAATTTGTCAAATAAATTGGGACGCTTATTCCTCTGTTATATAATATCAATTTTATGGAGGTCTGGTATTTAAGGCAAGTTTTCTCCTTTCTCTATTGTCTCACATTTAAATTAGGATTGCTTTTAAGTTATGTGATACAATTATTATTCTGTAAGTAACACATGCACATAATAAAAACAAAAACAAAAGCTCAGGTAGTACCAAAAGGCATAAATTTAAAAGCAAAGCACTACCACTCCTATTCATACTCCACAGACTGACCACTCAAAACTTCCTATAATTGATTCCTCTAGTTTTAATAATTCTAAATAATTTTATTAGTCTAATTTTTTATTCCTCAACTTTAAACTGTTATTATTAACAACAAACTATCAACAAAGGGAAATTTACTCTCATATTAGTCTCCAGTGCCTCTCCCAGACTACTCTTTGCAGTGAGTTTAATTTATTCTCTTAGCTTTGATTCTTCTAATTTTCATCTTTAAGTAATGGCTACATACTTCTGTTTACCTCTTCTCCTTTCCTCATCCTGAAAACTCCTATCAGCTATATTGTGTTTACATTGTTAATTACACATTTTGTCATTGGAACTATAAATTGCCTTCTATTTTGTCTGTTGAGTCAGTCCAACATCTATAAATCCATTAATGATTTTTAAATTATGGGGTTTTTAAAAATATTTTTCAATTTGACTCACTGAAGAATCAAATAATATGACTGCCAATGTAATTATTAACTATTTTTAAGTTGAAGAATAATGTAACCATTGCCAAGGTCAGATAGATTCTCTGTTCTCATACTCAATCAATTGTCCAAAATCATGGATAGTGAATAAAAGAGAGTAAAGAGATGTTTACCAATCTTCTTTTTACCATATTTCCCTTCCTGCCTTTTACACATGCCATGTCTTATTCAATCCGATCTTTATCTCACTCATTTTCTCACTTATGTTCTCATTGCTATTATTGATTTATTTTCTTTTATATATCTCCATTAAAAATCAATGGGATTTGGGTAGTTAACAAAAGTACCCAGTTTATCATCTAGAAGTAAAAGATTTTGTTTTCCAATACGTGGGGAGCTGTCTAGAAACTTTATTTTGTTTCTTTTATTTTTAGCTAATTGTAGTTTAATTTTGGCTAAGAGTCAAGTATGGCCCCGGAAGAATGAGACTATCAGAAGAAAAGGTAGAAAGTATATGCTTACCTTACAAGTACACACATTTAAGAATTTGAGGTTTGGCACGAGCATGCCTAGGGGTCGAGTCATAGCTTATCTGGAAAAGCAAAGCATGGAATAAGGCCATTGGAAAAGACAGATTGAGAAACCTCTCTTAGAATCAAAAGTCATACTGTAAGTACTATAAAGAAAGAATTAAAAATTGTCTTTTCTTAACATTATTTTTCTCTTCTTATATCATATGGGTCTGCAGTTAAGCTTCAACTTTATCTGTTGAAGCATCTTCCACTCCCCTGCATTGCACACGTACCCACACACAGTCAGTCATACACCCACTGACACCCACACAGACACACCCATAGTCTCTCTCTCACAAACACACACACCACTTCTTAGTAGTGGCTGTGGGGAAAATAGAATAGTTTAGTCAGGCCCCTGGCTTCAGGTCCAGCTGGGTGTGGGCTGCACATCCTTTGTAAACAAGTTGTGCAGGAGTAGAGTTAGTGTGCATGCCCACCCGTGTATCTTTTGGTTTATTGCTATTTTTTGTGTGCTCTTCAGTATGTGAGACAGCAGCTCTGAACTGCTGTTAGGCAGATCTCGAGTCTAAAAATAAAACCTATTGTTTCTTCACCCAGGGTTCCAAGGACCTTTTCCTGTTATCTAGCTCACAGACCTGTGTGTGACAGGGTTTGTGACCCAGTCTGGACAATGGGCTTGAGGGGTCTGAGCTCCAGCCCTATCTCTACAGTGGCCCTTCTGGGTTTCTGATAGAGAAATAATTTAGGAAGAAAGAGTCCCTGTACCAACATTATAAGAAGCATGGAGATTTTAATATTCCTTTGGGGGAATTCCCATCCATTGTCTTTACTGGACTAATTTAGTGCCAACATATTTTACCAAACATGCACTTAAATTCATGTGGCCTCAACAGTGTCAAAGTATCCATGTGCCAGAATAAGGCAATCTAAATCTTACAGTGAAAATGGGGGCAAAATTAAAGGAACTACTTTTGACCTTCTAAAATCCCTGTGATGGAAAGGAAGACAGATGACCGTATTCTTCATTAAGAAAGTGGAAAATGTTAGAGAGCTAAATGCTTTAACTCTGAAGAATGAGGTAAGGAAACTAAGTGAAACTTATAACTAAATTTAGGGTGAGTATAATTCATCCAAATTTTATATATATCTGTGTGTATGTATACATATACCAAACTTACTTTGAATATTACCTAAAAGAGACTGACAGTGCCACCGATCAATTTTTTAAAAATATCTTTCCAGTTTTATTGAGGTATAATTGATGAATAGTGTATATTTGTAGTATATAACGTGATGTTTTGTTATAGTTTGAAATAATTACCACAATTAAGCTAATTAACATATTCATCACTTCACATAGTTACCTGTTTTGTGTGTTTGGTGAGTGTATTAATCCATTTCTGTTGCTTATAACAAAATACACAGAACTGGGTATTTTATAAATAAAATGAAATTTATTGCTTACAGGTTTTGAGGCTGGGAAGTCCAAAGTCCAGAAAACACAGCTGGTGAAAGTTTTAGTGGTGGTGATGGTGACTGCAGAGTATCACATTGCGAAAATGGTGGAGCAGAGAGACCTGTCTCTTCATTCATGCTCCTTTTGAAGCCTCCGGGATCACACCCCTGACCACCATTTTTAATCCATTCACTACAGCACGGTCCTATATTCTAATCACCTCTTCAAGACTCCACCTTTCAATTACCATAACGGGATTTCCCACCCTCTTAACAATCACAGTGGGGGCCAAGTTTCTAATACATAAAACTTGTGGACACAATTTAATCTTCAGTCAGTTTTGGCAGGGCATAATTCAATCCACTATAGTGAGAATACTTAGTATTTACTCTTTTAACAAATTTCAAGTTTATAACTATTAACTTACCAAGTGTATAACTATTAACATTATTATTAACTATAATTTCCATGCTGTACATTCGATTCCCAGAACTTCTTAATTTCATAACTGAAAGTTATAAAACTTTGACCAACATCTCGTCATTTCTCCCAATGTCTAACCCCTGGTAACTACCCTTCAACTCCTTGTTTCTATGAGTTGAACTTCAGATTCCACATAAAAGTGATATTATACAGTATTGCTCTTTCGGTGTGTGGCTTATTTCACTTGGCATAATGTCCTCCATGTCACAAATGGCTGGATTTCCTTCTTTTTTGAGGCTTAATAGTATTTCATACACACACGCACACACACACACACACACACACGTAAGTGTAATATTTTCTTTATCTATCTATCCAGTGATGGACACTTAGTTTGATTCCATATCTTGGCTATTGGGAATAATGTTTCAATGAACATGGGAGTATAGATATATCTTCAAAATACTAATTTAATTTATTTTGGGTATATTCCCAGGAATGAAATTGCTGAATTGTATGGTAGTTCTATTTTTAGTTTTTTGAGGAACCTCCATACTGTTTTCCGTAATGGCTGTATCAGTTTATATTCCCACCAACAATGTATGTGTTCCCTTTTCTCCACGTCTTCCTCTACACTTATCTTTTGACACTTGTATACTAGCCATTCCAACTGGTGTGAAGTGGTAGTTAATTTTGGTTTTGATTAGTGATGTCAAGTTTTTTCATATGCCTGTTGTCCATTTGTACTTTAAATAAATGTCTAATCAGGTACGTTGACCATTTTTCAATCAGGGTATTTGGTTTTTTGCTATTTAGTTGTTTGAGTTTCTTACATATTTTGGATATTAAACCCTTATCAGTTATGTGGCCTAAAAATATTTTCTCCCATTCTATAGGTTGCCTTTCATTTTGCTGATTCTTACAATTGCTGTGCAGAAGCTTTTTAGTTTGTGATCGTCCCTGTGATCTATTTTGCTTTTATTGCCTGTGCTTTTCATGTCATTTCCAAAAAAACATTTGATAAGACCAATGTCAAGAAGCTTTTTCCCTATGTTTTCTTCTAGTAGTTTTATAGTTTCTGGTCTTACATTTAAGTACTTAATTTATTTTGAGTTGATTTTTAAATATGGTATAAGGTAATTTAATTCTGTTCTGTTGCATATGGATATCCAGTTTTCTCAGCTCCACTTATTGAAGAGATTCTCCTTTACCCATTGTGTATTCTTTGTGCCTTTGGCAAAGACTAGTTGATGGTATGTATGTGGGTTTATTTCTGGGCTTTCTATTCTGTTCCATTGGGTTATATGTTGTTGTTTAATACCAGTATCATACTGTTTTTGATTGTTACAGCTTTGTAAAATAATTTGAAATCAGGAAGTGTGATGCCTTCAACTTTGTTCTTCTTGCTTGAGATTGTTTTAGCTATCCTCGGTCTTTTGAGGTTTCATAAGAATTTTAGGATTGTTTTTTCTATTTCTGTGAAAAATACCATTGGGATTTTGATGGAGATTGCATTGAATCTGTAGATCACTTTAGGTGGTGTGGACATTTTGACAATACTGATTTTTTCATGTTATGAACATGGGATATATTTTTTATTTGTGTCTTTTTCAATGTCTTTGTCTCTTAACCTTTGTACTATTGTTATAAGTGATTCACACACCACCTTTAAAGTATTAATGTGACTTTGACTGTAGGTGAGGGTACTTCAAAAAGTTCTTGGAAAGATTTGTATCATATTTTAACTCTTTTTCCACAAACTTTAAAAAGACCCTCTACTTATGTTTACCATTTAGTTTTATACTTTCTTGTGTTTTTATGTTGGGGATTACTATTTTTACTTTTTAGCTTGAAGAACTCTCTTTAGCATTTCCTTAAGGTGGGTGTAGTGGTGATGCACTCCCTCAGCTTTTGTTTGTCTTGAAAAGTCTTTATCTCTCCTTCATTTCTAAAGGACAGCTTTGCCAAATAAAGTATTCTTAGTTGGCAGTGGGGTTTTTTGTTTGTTTGTTTGTTGTTTTTCTTTTGTTGCTTGGAATATATCATCCCATTTTCTGCTTGTCTGTTATGTTTCTGTTGAGAAGTTTTCTCATAACCTTATCAAGGTTCTCTAGTATGTGGTGAGCCTCTTTCCTCTTGTTGCTTTTAACATTCTTTGTCTTTGATTTTTGACAGTTTGATTACAGTGTATCTCAGTGAAGTCTTCTTTGGGTTGGACCTGTTTGGAGGTTTTTGAGCTTTATGTACCTGGATGTCTATATCTTCCCCAGATTTTGGAGATTTCAGTCTCATTTCTTTAAGTAAACTTTCTGCCTTTCTCCCTGTCTTCCTTCCAGAAATCCCAGAATAGAAATATTAGTTCTCTTGATGGTGTGCCATAAACCTCATGGCTTCTTCATCCTTTTTTCTTTTTTCTCTTTTTCTCCTTTACCTAGATATTTTCAAATGGCCTATCTTTGAGTTCATAGATTCTTTCTTCTGCTTGATAAAGTATGCTGTTGATACTTTCTGTTGTATTTTTTATTTTTATTCACTGTATTCTTCAGCTCCAAAATTTCTGTTTGTTCTTTTTTTATATCTATCTCTTTATTGAACTCATTTTGTTCATGTATTATTTTTCTGATATCATTGAGGTATCTATCTGTGTTCTCTTGTAGTGCACTGAGTTTTTTAAAAACAATTATTTTAAATTATTTGTCAGGCAATTTATAGATGTTCATTTATTTGTAGTTGGTTACTGGAATATTATTAATATTGTGTTCCTTTGGTGGTGTCATGTTTCCTTGATTTTTCATGTTCCTTGAAGTTTTGTGTTGCTATTTTTGCATTTGAAGAAGCAGGTACCTCCCCCCGGTGTTTACTGTCTGGCTTCATGGGAGAAATGAATTCACCAGTCAGCCTCATAAAGGATTCTAAGGCTCTCTTAGACCTTTTCTATGGATGTGTCCACTCTACACCTGTTTCCTCTTGGGAGGGTTCTTACATTTGCATGCCTTCTCTTGATCCTGCAAAGCTGGGACAGGTGCTGAGAACCTCCTTTTTTTATTTTCTGTAGATGATGGAGTCCATGGAGGGATTAGAAGGGTTCACACCTCTCTTTCCTGCTCTCAGCCTCTCCCAACTACTCCACTTTGCTGAACACCTCAGTATTCTGGGTGGAGCAAGAAAGAAGTCGGCCTCTTGGGCAGTGTCCCACATAGCTCAGGGAACTGGGCACAAATAACCCAATTAAAAAATGGAGAAAGGAATTGAAGAGATGTTTTTTCAAAAGAAGACATATAAAAGGCCAACAGGTATATTAAAAATGTTCAACATCACTAATCATCAGGGAAATGCTAAGTAAAAGCATGAGCTATCACCTCTCATCTGTTGGAATGGCTATTATCAAAAAAATGAAAGATAACAAGTGTTGGTGAGGGTGTGGAGAAAGGGAGCCCTGTACACTGTTGGGTTTGTATTTAGTATAATCATTGCAGAACACAGAATGGAGGTTTCTCAAAAAATTAAAAATAGAACTATCATTGTGATCCAGTAACCCCACTACTGGGTATATATCCAGATGACATGAAATCAGTATGTTGGAAAGATATCTGCACTCCCATGTTCACTGAAGCATTATTCACAATAGCTGAGATATGGAATCAACCTGTGTCCATCAACAGATGAATGAATAAGAAAATGCGGCATATATATATATATGTGTGTGTATATATATATATATATATATATGCAATGGAATACTATTCGGCCTTAAAAAAGACAGAAATCCTGCCATTTGTGACAACATGAATGAACCTGGAGGACATTATGCTAAGTGAAATAAGCCAGGCATAGGAATACAAATATTTTATGGTCTCTCTTATATGTGGAATCTAAAAAAGGTGAACTCATAGAAGAAGAGAGTAAAATGGTAGTTACCAGAGGGCTGGTGGGGCAGGGGGTATATTGGAGGGATGTTGGTCAAAGGACAAAAATTTCAGTTAGATGGGAGAAATAAGATTAAGAGATCTATTGTACATCATGCTGACTACAGTTAATAACAATATATTGTGGACCTGAAAATTTCTAAGAGAAATAGATTTTGAGTGTCACTACAAAAAATGTTTGTGAGGTAATGCATATGTTAAATAGCTTGATTTAGCCATTCACATGGTATACATATATCAAAATATCATGTTGTACACAATAAATACATACAATTTTTACTTGTCAATTTGAGCAATATATTAAATAAAAAATAGAAATGGATAAATTCAATTTAAAAGATAATTAGGATAAGCCATGGCTAGTAGCCAAATCCACTCTTTTCTTTGACAACTTTTTCTTTTCAAATATATGAAGAGTTATTCTTGTAGAGTAGATCCTGAATAATACTACTCTCGGGCTATGGTAGATAAATTTAGCTAAAGGAAATTGCATTTAGATATTACGTAGCATTTTAATATTGCCGGATGGGTTTTGAAGTCATTATTCTTCTTGTTAAAATTTCAGCAAAGTGGTAGATACAGCCTACAACAATGATTTATGCACTTAAAGACAAGTGGCTGGACCAGATTTTCTTTCAAGGCTAAATTTGGTGTTCTTATTAAAGGAGCATTTTCTTGTGAATAAGTGTTTTACTGAAGCCTAGGTTTATTTTCCAGGTTGGATGGGTAATCTTTTTTAGTAGATCTTAATTATCTTAGACAACAAGAGCTAAGCATTTTCTTTTCTATGTCTGGCCTAGAAAATATTTTCAATAAAGTCATTATAGGATCCTGAGAATTCTAAATTTCTAGAGTTACATTAGTTTTCTATTGCTGCATAACAAATTACCAGAAACTTGTGCCTTAAAAAATATATATTCATTTATTAACTTACAGTTCTGTAGGTCAGAAGTCTGACAAGATGTGGCTTGGGTTTTCTATTCATGCTTGTCAAGTTGTTAGCAGGCTGCATTCTAATCTGGATCTGGGGGTTCTTTTCCAAACTCATTTTTCTTGTTGTCAGACTTCAGTTCCTGTGGTTATAGGACCGAAGTCCCCATTTTCTTGCTGTCTCTCTGCCAGGGTTACTCTCAGCTCCTAGAGTCACTCATATTCTGGCCCCATGACTCATTCCATCTCAGCAGCAGAGAACCTCCTTCTCATGCTTTGAATTTCTCCAATTGCCTTTACTGCTACTATCCAGAGAAAACTCTCTGCTTTTACAGGGCTTCTGTGATTAGGTTGGACCCACCTAGATAATCTCTCTTTTGCTTAACCCAAGGTCAACTGATTAGTCATCAATTAAATTTGAAAAAAATCACTTTGCCATAAGGTAACGTAATCACAGAAGTGATAACTCACCATATTCATACGTCTACTCAGACTTAAAGAGATTTTATGAGGGCATGGATTACTGAGGGTGATAGACTTTGGATGTGTTGTCCCACCAAAGCTCATGTCGAAATCTGATCCCCAGTATGACAGTGTTGGGAGCTGTTTGCATCATGGGGACAGATCCCTCATTGAATAGGGGTAGGGGGGGTAGTGAGTGAATTCTTGTTCTATTAGTTCCTCTCTCTTTCTTTTGCTACCTCTCGCCACGTGATCTTGCACCCTCCAGAGGCCTGACACTTTACATTATGAGTAGAAACAGCCTGAGGTCCACACCAGATGCAGCTGACCCAGAATCGTGAGTCAAATAAACCTCTTTTCCTTATAAGTTACCCAGTTTCAGGTATTCTATTATAGCAACACAAAAATGGACTAATACAGGGGGTCATCTTAGAATTTTACCTACTTCAAAGGGCTAGGGAATCTGGAGCGAGCAATGTAGGTTTCTGAAGCTGTCTGACTATCTGTCTCTTCTGTTGTTCTTCTGTTCTCAAACCAGATTTCTTCCCATCTTCCTTGTTTCCATAAGTGTCATTCAGCAATAAATACCATTAACATTTTTTTCAAACGTATTTTATATTTGTCATTTGTGCCATTACAATTTAGTTATAAGCATGTCATTTATACACTACTGCAGCAGTCTACTTTCTATTCTTCCTAATCTGAGCTCCCTATTACCTCCAGGACTGAATTCATCTTGAAAAACAATGATTTTGAGAGATATTATACTACTTAAAAAACAATCAAGAGTATCTCTTTTCTATAGCATCAAAACAAGCCTTCACTGTAGACCTTTAAGGCCATCAGAAATATGTTCTCAACCATAAATATCTAACCTTATTTTGCTTTTCTCCCCAATCCATATCCCCTATTCTTTGCCATATCTGGGCAGATTTATCGACTTCCTCACAACACAATGTTATTATCCCCACCAATTTTATCCCTTTACCTGAGATGATTCTTTGTCTTCTTTTTTGTTGTTGTTGTAGTTCCCTCAAGGCCCTGGATAATTTTAATGCCTCTTTGAAACTTTCCTTTATTCCTGATTACAGTTAGATACAGGTATATAATTGTCTTCTTTCTTTAATTAGATCATAGCCCATTTCCCTAATTATATTATAACGTACTCAAGGGTAAATATATTTGTATCTTATAATTTTATTCTAGTATATAGTTGTTCCTCAAAATATACATCCCAACTACTTTCTTTTAATAAGGAAATCATCAAGTCAAAGTTAAAAGCTGTTATGGAAATACTATCCCGTAAAACAGAATGACACGAAGTAGCTGTTCCCCACTTATAACCATAATGGAAAATTGAAGTATTAAAATACCTTTGCCTCATGTATTTGGGTAAAGTCAAATAAAATTGCCAATTACTTGGCCAGTTGCAGCCTAATTGTTTTAAAATGAATTATCTAAATGATTTTCTCCATTTTCTCTTCCCCCTTACCAACAGAGATCCTGTTCCCAGAATACAAATTAAGCCTACATCTGAGTTTGTAGAGAAAATATCTGAAACTATATGTACATCCAAATTTGCAATTTCAAAGCAGTCTTGTGTTGAAGATAGAATTGTCCTGAACATTGGCCCAACTTTAATCCTTATCCCATAAAACAACAGTGTATTTTTTCAAGTTCTTGGTCATCAGTTTGTTCCTGAAATTTTCTTCTTTTCTGGCTTATATAATATTGGTTTCTTCTGGATCATTTCCTGCATCTCTGGACACACCTTATTAGTCTCCATCCTTTTCCAGACACACCATAAAAAGCAGTAATCTTCAAGATTCTGTCTTTGATTTTTTCATAGACACTTTATTTTTATTTTTTATCCAAAAAATTTTATTCATCACCATGGCTTTAACAATTACTTGTATTTGAATCATTCAAAATTCAGGAACTGAGTTTTCCTTGGCCCAGATTCCTGTCTCCAGCTGACTGTTGTTAATTCCTGTGTAGGTACTCTGCCAGCCCCATAAACTCGACAATAAGTCCAAAACCAAATTATAATATTTCATTTCTACTTTCTGTTTCTCACTTCATTTAATGGCTTCACAATCATTTCAGTCCACACAATCTAGAAACTTTGGAAACATCAGCCACTCTTTTCCCATGTTTCAGCACCCACTCACTACAATATTCATATTTCCTTTCAAATTTCTCTTTCTGCCTTTAATATCCTTTCCACTGTAGTATCCACCTATCTTTTAGTTATAATTTTATTAGATCTCCTAGCCGCTTTTCAGACCTGAATGATATGGTATCCATAGCGTCGTGGTTTTTTTTTGGTTTTCTTTTTGGCAGCTAGCCATTACAGGGAATTGAACTCTTGACCTTGGTGTTATAAGGCCATGCTCTAATCAACTGAGCTAACCCACCAGCCCCCATGACGTCATGTTTTTACTTAATTTGGGGTATGGTCATTTGTGTATACATTGACATTTTTCAACTGGTACAAGTTCCTGAAGGGCAGAGATTATTCCTGTGTTGCTATAATTTAGCTCTTTGTCTTTGGAATGATGGATGCTCATTAAATGTTTGTTGAACTCTCTGTGCCTTTGCATACATGACAATAAGACATTCTCATTCAAAATGCAACCCTATTTTCCAATCTTTTATATTTACCCGAAGTAACATTTTTTCTATCAAGGGCTTTCTAAATTTTGATGAAATTATACTTTTCACATAGCTTCAAAATCCTCCACTGGGTCTACCCAAGTTTGATGATCTGCCTCTAAAATGCCAGCAACCAATTCTTAATTAAATCTAACTTACGAGTAGGTCCCATGATCACTAGTGCTAGCATGTTCTTCCCTTATTTTTGAGTGAAGTAGTGATTTTTTTTTTTTTGTCCTGAGTTAGTCTTAAAGAAATCAGAGTCTTCGTGAGTTCCCAAGAGAAACTAATATATTTCTATAGTAAAAAAGCTTTAGATGCTTTTAAAAGTCTTTTCCCTTAGAATTTAAAGAAGATAGAGAGTGGTGTTATAACACCAAGGTCAAGGGTTCGGATCCCCACACTGGCCAGCTGCCAAAAATTAAAAAGGATTTATGAATGAAGTATGTCTTTTATGGATCCTAATAATCAGTTTTTGATCTTCCATTGTCACATGACATTATCCCCTTTAAATATTTTTGTATAACTTCAGGGAATTTTCCGTTCTGTTGTCTATTTTATAGTCTTTTTTCATTTACAGAAAAGTATTTTATGTTTATAATATCTGCTTTCCTAGCCGTTATATCACATGCTCATGGAAAAATTTTCCAGGGTACTTATGGGAACTTATAAAAATATTTTTCTTGATAGAAAGTCTCCTGATGATATATCCTCTTCAAGAGATGTTAGAGATGAAACGTAAAATGTAGTGTTGTCCTTGGCTTTGACTTATGTTAACATCTTGGCTTCATCAAAGTCACAAAATTGTATCAGAACCTTTGTTTTTAACTCAGCATGTAAATGTATCCTATTTTAAAAATCAAATAAAACATACTTTTGTCCTTTTCACTCCCACTCCCTAATTTTTTTTTAAAGCAAATTTAGCAACAGGAAAAAGATGCATCTTTATGTGTTTCATCTAAAAATTCCACTTTGCATTTTTAAAAGTTAAGACTATGTCTGGAATATTATGGCTATCATTTTATTTTCACTAAACAAACAATAATGGATATAGTTCTTGCTGGCATTATCTCTAGTTAAGGGGTATTTATCTGTAGCCCTGTCTTTATTACCACTTTCATTACTTAACTTGTGGTAATATTTTATAGCAGGGGTAAAATTAGTACAGTATATCTCATGTTTCCCTCTTTGAATTGGTGAATTGTTTAGTATGTACAAGGTAATTCACTTGGAAGAAAAATTGGGTGGGTGCGTTTGCTATGAGACACACAGGATTAACATGCTCATTTGATCCATCCAACCTAATTTTGCACTGCACAGTCCTCTTTATTTGCTCTGTAAACACTGTAGGAAGTACCATCAATTGCAGTAGCATCTGAGCCTGGTGAAGGATAAGAGGTCAACATTTCTATCCCAGGTTAATTTATTCATTCAACTATTTATTAATCACCAATAATGTGTCAGTCATTGGTGATCAGTAATGGATGATACAGCTCATGTCCTAAGGGCTTTGCAGTCAGTATACTAGGTATTATTTTTTCCTAGCACGTATATTTTTCTCCACACCCAAAACTGTGGAAAACAAAGAAGCTAAAACGGTTCCTTCCAACCAACACTAACTATGCTCTGTACCAATAAGCTACTTTTAAGTGACTCTTAATAAACTAACATGACTCAGATATAGGTAGAGGAATCCAAGCCACTAAAAGAAATATGGTATTTCATCTGTCACCTCTTGAATCAAGATTGCCAGTGGTGGCCCAGGGTCTCTCATAGTTGTAATGGTTGAGCACTGCAGAATTCCAGGGAGCGTTGTTTGCATAAATTAGGGCAGGGCACTGTTCACATACATTGCAATCTGTGAGGCCAAATGCTCCAGCCCAGAGCTGCCTTTCTCAGCTGTCCCTTTTATGGCCTTTCAGGACCAGGGTTATCAAGTTGTTTTTTTCATTTCAGTTTGTTCTGTGCTTTTTGAGCTCCTGCTGTGTTCAGGGCACTTCTCTTGGTGAAGTAATAGAGAGGTACAAAGATAAATAACACATAAATGTATAGTTTAATAGACACCACCAGTGTCTAATAATTTCCTTTACAGGCTCCAGATCCCGATGGAGCCACATACAAGATGAGTTAATAACTGCATCTCCTTTCTCAGGGTTCCTATCTTAATGAGTGTGTTCAGGTTGGCTAAGAACTGGCACTGGTAGTTACTTAATGAAAGCCATATGGAGAAGCTGTGCTCTTTCACTAGGTCACTTGGCAAACATTGCCTTTGTGCTCCCTTGGTGCTTCCTGTCTCAAGAGCAGGAGACCAGGAGGGAACCCAATCACATCCCTCAGCACTTCCTAAGGAGCAATCTTGACTTCATCAACCAGGCTGTGGAGTTGAGTAAACTCATATATGTCAGGGTGAACTGGATTGAGGACATGAATTGTGATGGTTTTTCTTGCAGAGTTGCGGTGGCAACATTGATAATTAAAACAAGCAAAATGAAAAGTGTTGGCATTCTCTCATGGCCATCTGTGACTTCAGTGTGCTGGTACTTAGTGTTCAGAGGGGAACTGAATGTTTGAACTGGCTCTCAGTTTTGCAATGAAAACTGAAGGAAGCATTTTTCTGCTTATGCCTGCTTGTTTTATTTTTTCCCTATAAACAACATGGACAGAAATTACGATATTAAATCATTTTAAATTCCATTGCCATGCCACATTTTGTTTCATGTATTTAGCACTTTGAAATATGAGACTCTATCACAATTTAATTGTAAAATTAAATTTGATATCTCAATTCATGCATTCTTTTATTGTAGTGGTAATCTTAAATCTTTCCATTTTAATAGGACTCACAGATTTTTATTTTTCTATGAGACTATGAAACATGATCTAGACTTGTTTTGGTTGAGTTCCAGCATTTTAACATGAGTATTGTAGAAAGAAATAAAAGTGATTTTTGAGTTTTAGTTCCTTTAAGACTTTATAATAATTGTGCAGCATGAACAGAAATGAATATGATGTTCATAACTGGAACAGAAGATTATAAACATTTTAAAATATATAAAAGTATATTTATTATGTTAAATCACATGAAATTGCTGTTTTTGCTGGGATAAAAAATGGTCAAATTTTGGCAATCAGCTAATATTAGTTAGGTGATTCTGCACATTCCTGCTACCTGGTTTAATCAAAATTAAATTGCATGATAGTTAACCCTAAATGAGTCAGCCCTTTGTAGATTATTCACATCTAATGCCAGTTTTTCTCTCAGTTTAATGGCAGCTTTCAAGCTGACTACTCAATAAGTCTATCTTAAAGAGATAATGATTAAAAGAAAACAATAGCAACAAATTTAGATACTTAAAGTTGAGTATTTTAAAACATCCAGAATTTAGGTTAAAGGAGTGATTAAGACTATGAATTAAACCATGTCTTGGTAATTGTCTGGACTTATTTACATGTGTGGTACTGTCTCTAATCACAATATGTAATAGATATTTGAGTTGGCTCTAAACGAATTTTTCCAACAGATAAGATCAAGATGATATTAACTGTTTGAGAATGTCTGCAGATTTTTAGCTGAAGAGAAAAAGTGCTTTACTCCAGGGCAAATCCTAGTGTCAGTAGATCTAAATTCTCATCAGTTCTCTCACTGGTATCTGTGTAACAAGAGCAAGTGCCCTAACCTCAGTGGATGCACTTTATCTGGTCACTTTACTGACAATTCTTCATGCACATACGAATGCACACTTGTTTGGCAAGGCTCTGTGGTTCCCAGGAACCCACCCCAGAGGGTAGGAACTATTGATTAGAAAAACTCTGTTAACCCTTCTTGGTCTCACATTTTAATTCCTATTAATCTAAGAGGTATTAGCAACAATTGAGGACGGAAACAAACTAACTGGAAATTTGAAAACATGAAAATGAAGAGACTAAACACTCAAGCTGACAATTATGTATGAGTTCTTTCCATTTGACTGGTGGCCAGAAACCAGAGAGAGTGGAATTGATGAGCCAGTATGTCATGCTGGCTGCAGCCTGAAAGGAAAATAATCCAGATAATTGTTTAATTGAATGCTACTTAGAGAAGCTGCAACTCCCCAAGAATCATGGTCCAGAGTAAACATCTTTTCAACCATATTGGTTAGATAAAAACCCAAGGATGTTGCACTGATGGCCAGTGTCCATGAGGTTCCATTTTCACTGCCACAAAACTTCCTTTCAGCTGTTCCTTGTCAGTCCTTGTCAGTTTTACTTTTAATGTTAAGTACTCCTGGAGGATAAATTTCCAATATTATACTTACAATAAAAAGGAAAAGAAAGGAAATCCTAGCTACTAATATAATAACAGGAGGGTGATATTCAAGTGCTTCCTATGAGAGTCAGTGCAGTGCAATAGTTATGACACATACTGTCATGAGTCAACCTGGGCTTGAACCATCTTATATCATTTCTATCTTATATTTTATATAACTTATAAAGTCAGTATTATTCATTAGGTTAGGTTATTAAGTTTTTCTTTGACTCAGTTTCTGCACCTGTAAGTTGGGAGTGGTAATAATGGGATTGTAAACATTACATGAATTAATCTGTATAAAGCACTTACACTAGTGCCTGGCATATTATAAATACTATATAGCTGTAATGGTAATGTGCTATTATTACCATTTCCTTCATGGAAGTTTCACATAAAAGTGACTGCTGAAATCGTGGCTGTTTTAAACTGGAGGTTTTAACTGAATTATCATAGTGTGGTAAAGACTATGAATTTTACAAGAAGTGGCTCAGAAAAACAAACCTCATGCAATAAATTTGCTTCTACAGCTGTATCTGTATAAGAGACTGAGCATAATTTTAGAGGTAGTATGGCTAATTACTGTATTTTGGTCCCCCTTTTCTTTTTCTCATTCTCTTGAGATTTTATTTTTAAGGCTCTTTCTCTGAGCTAAATGCATTCATATTTAATGATTGCCATTTTTATTCCTTTTGTAATATTAAATATTAAATATCAGGCAGAATACCTCCTTTAATTTCCCTTTGGAGTAATAAAATGTTACCAGTAACTTTTTCTTGAGATCTGTAGCAATAACCTTTGTAAAAACAGAAGTACATAACAAAGCCAGGCAAACCTGAAGAGTTCTTAGAAGGAGTATTATATGTTGGATAAATGAAATATATCAAATACAGCAAATATCCAAGAGGAGAACTGGTGCTGGTTTGGTCTCAAGAAGCTCTCACACAAAAATCATTACATAAATTTTAATTACCAAGGCACTTGCCAAATTGTAACAAAAAGTTTTAATGAGTAATTTTAATGACTTTATTCACAATGAGATTATTAGCATGAAGAATAATTCATTCTTTTCTCAGCTTTATTGATGTATAATTGACAAGTAAAAATTTTATATATTCAAGGTGTACAATGTGATAGTTTGATATGCATATACATTGTGAAATGATTACCACAGTCAATTAATTAACACATCCATCATCAAATATACTTGCTGTTTTGTGTGTGTGTCTGTGTGTGGTGAGGACACTTAAAATTTACTCTCAGCTAATTTCAAGTAAACACTGCAGTATTATTAACTATAGTCATCATGTTATACATTAGATCCCCAGAGCTTAGTGATCTTACAATTGAAAGTTCGTACCCTTTGACAAACATCTCCCCCTTTTCCCCACCTCTCAAACTCTGGTAACTATCCTTCTCTGCTTCTGTGAGCTCCACTTTTTCAGATTCCACCTTTAAGTGATATCGTACACAATTGCTCTTTCGGTGTCTGGCTTATTTCACTTAGTATAAATGTCCTCCAGTTTCATCCATGTTGTTTCAAGTGGCGGGATTTCCTTTTTTTAAGGCTGTAATCCTTACACACACACACTTTTTTAATCAATTCATCCACCGACAGCTTTTAGAGTGGTTCCACAACTTGGCTGTTGTGAATAATGCTGCAGTGAACACGGGAGTGCAGATATTTCATCAAGATATTGATTTAATTTTCTTTGGATATTTACCCAAAAGTGGAATTGATGGATTGCATGGTAGTTATATTCTTAATTTTTTTGAGGAAACCCCATACTGTTTCTCATAATGGCGGTACCGATTTACATTCCCATCAACAATGAACAGAGGTCCTCTTCTCAACACCTTCACCAGCGTTTGTTATCTGTTGTCTCTTTGATAATAGCCATCCTAACAGGTGTGAGACGATATCTCACTATGGTTCTAATTTGCATTTTTGTAATGATTGTTAATCACCATTTCATATATCTATTAGCCGTTTGTACGTCTCTTTTGGGAAAATGCGTGGTCAGGTCCTTCGTGCATTTTTAACCAGGTCATTTGTTTGTTTAGCTATTGAGTTGTACAAGTTCCTTATATATTGTGGATATTAACCCATTATCAGATATAGGGTTTAAAATATTATCTCCCATTTGTCTTTTTATTTTGTTGACTGTTTCCCTCGCTGTGCAGAAGTTTTTAGTTTAGTGTAATACCATGTGTTTATTTTTACTTTTGTTGCCTGTGCTTTTGGCATCATCCAAAAAAGTCGTTGCCAAGACCAATGTTAATGAGCTATTCCGCTGTTTTCCTCTGGGAGTTTTATGGTTTCAGTCTTACACTTAAATCTTTAATCCATTTAAAATTAATTTTTGTATGTGGTGTACAGTAAGGGTCCAATTTCATTCTTTTATATGTGGATATCCATTTTTCTCAACATCATCTTATTAAAGAGAGTGTTCTTTCCCCATTGTCTATTCTTGGTGCTCTTGTCAAGGATTAGTTGACTGTATATGTGTGGGTTTATTTCTGAGCTTTCTATTCTGTTCCATTGGTGTATATGTCATTTTTAATGCCAGTACTGTACTGTTTTGAATGGTATAGCTTTCATAATATAATTTGACATCAGGAAGTGTAATGTCTCCATCTTTGTTTTCCTTTTTCAAAATTCTTTTGGTTATTTGGTATCTTTAATAGTCTGACACAAATTTTAGGATTATTTTTCCAATTTCTGTGAAAAATGCCATTGGAATTTTTATAGGGATTGCAATGAATCTGTAGATTGTTTTGAGTAGTATGGACATTTTAACAACATTAATTCTTCCACTCCGTGATGATGGGAATATTTTCTTTTATTTGTGTCTTCAATTTCTTTCATCAATGTCTTACAATTTTTAGCATACGAATCTTTCACCTACTGGGTTAAATTTATTCCAGAAAATTTTATTCTTTTTCATACATTTTAAAAGGGAATGTTTTCTTGATTCTTTTTCAGATAGTTCATTGTTAGTAGATAGAAACAGAACTTATTTTTGTAAGTTGAATTTGTGTCCTGCAACTTTACTCAATTCGTTTATTAGTTCTAATATTTTTTTGATGGAGTCTTTAGGGTTTTCTATATATACGATTAGGTCATCTGCAATCAGCGATAGTTTAACTTCTTCCTTTACAATTTGGATGCCTTTTATTTCTTTTTCTTGCCTAATTGCTCTGGCTAGACTTCCAGTACCATGTTGAATACAAGTGACAAGAGTAGGCATCTTTGTCTTGTTCCTGATCTTACATAAAACACTTTCAGCTTTTCACTGTTGATTATGATGTTAGCTGTGGGCTTGTCATATATGACCTTAATTCTGTTAGAGTACATTCCCTCTTCTACACCTAATTTGTTGAGAGCTTTTTTTTTTTCTTTTTTAATCATGAAAGGATATTGAATTTTGTCACATGCTTTTTTTGCATCTATTGAGATGATCCTTAAGCTCCATTCTCTTAATGTGGTATATCACATTTATTTATTTGTGTAAGCTGAACTATCCTTGCATCCTAAAGATAAATCTCACGTGATAATGGTATATGATATTTTTAATGTGCTGTTAATTTGGAAGGCTAGTATTTTGTGGAGAATTTTTACACTTATGTTCCCTAGGGATATTGGCCTATGATTGCCTTTTATTGTAGTATCATTTTTCTGGCTTTAATAACAGACTAATGCTGGCCTTATAAAATGAGTTTGGAAGTATTCCCCCTGTTGAATTTTCTGGAAGAGTTTGAGAAGAATTGCCATTAATTCTTCTTTAAATAAGTGCTTGATATAATTCACTAGTATAGCCATCAGGCTCTGGCTTTTCTTTGTTTGGAGGTTTTTTATTATTGATTCAGTCACTTAACTCATTATTGTTCTGTTCAGATGATTTTCTATTTCTTCATGATTTAATTTTGGTAACTTGTATATCCTTAGGAATTTATAAATTGCTTCTAGGTTACCCAATTTGTTGATGTATTCTTGTTCACAGTAGTCTGTTATGATCCTTTGTATTTTTTCTCTTTCATTTATAATTTTATTTATTTGGATACTCTTTTTTTCTCCATTGTTTTTTCTAAAAGTTTATCCATTTTGTTTATCTTTTCAAAAAAACATCTTTTTTATTGTTTTATTGTTTTTATAGTCTCTTTTATTTATTTCTGCTCTGATCTTTGTTACACCCTACCTTTTACTAAGTTTTGGCTTAGTTTATTCTTCTTTATATAGTAAAAAGATATAACTTTACTTGAGATGTAAAGTTAGATTGTTTATTTGAGGTCTTTCTTTTTTCTCAGTGTAGGCAGTTATTGCTATAATGTTCACTGACAGAATTGTGTTTGCTGCATCCCATCATTTTTGGTATGTTGTGTGTCCATTTTTATTTGGTTCAAGATACTTTTAAATTTTCCTTTTGATTTCTTCTTTGACCCATTGGTTGTTCATGAGCATGTTTAATTTCCAAATGCTTGTGAATTTTCCAAAATTCCTCCCGTTATTGATTTCTAGTTTTATACCATTGTGATTGGAAAAGGTACTCGAAATGATTTCAGTCTTCTTACATATTTAAAGAGTTGTTTTGTGGCCTAACATATGCTCTGTCCTGGAGAATGTTTCATGTGTGCTTTAGAAGAATGGGAAGAGAGATGATTTATGTCCCAGGCAGGAAGAAGCAGGACAGTGCGAGATTTCATTGTGCTACTCAGAATGGTGCACAATTTAAAAACCTATAAACTGTTTATTTTTGGAATTTTCCATGTAATAGTTTCAGATTGTGGTCAGTGGTGGGTAACAGATATCACAGAAAGTGAAACTGCAGATAAGGGGGACTACTGTAATGTGTCTTAGATAAATAATCTTTCAGTTGATCCTGCTTGGGATACTTTGCTTCATAAATCTGATGTCCATATCACTCCCAATATTTGGGAAGTTTTTAGCCATTATTGGTTTAAATGGCTTTCTGTTCCTTTCTTTCTTCTCCTGTGACTCCCAGAATTATATAAATATAATTTGCATATTCAGTCACTTAATGATGTCCTGTAGATTATTATGCTTTCTTCACTCATTTTCATTCATTTTTCTTTTTGTCTCTCTGATTGGTTAATTTCAAGTGACCTATCTTCAGGTTTCATAATTCTTTCTTCTGCATGATTTGCTTTGTTTTTGAAGCTCTCTTTTGAATTTTTCAGTTTTATCATTGCATTCTTCAGCTTCAGGTTTTCTGTTTGGTTCTTTTCATGGTTTCTATTTCTTTATTAAACTTCTTATCTTGTTCATGCATTGTTTTCCTGATCTTATTTTAGGAAATGAAATATCTATCTGTTTCTTCTATTTTATTGATCTTCTTTAAGATGATTGCTTCAAATTCTTTGTCAGGCAATTTATAGATCTCTATTTCTTTGGGATCGTTACTGGAGTTTATTATTTTTCTTTTGTGGTGTCATGTTTGCCTGATTCATCATTATCTGTATAGCTTTGCATTTGTGTCTGTGTGTTTGAAAGAAGATACACCTCTTCTAGTCTTTACAGATTGATTTTGGCAGACACAGACCTTCTCCTGTTGGGTCCCCAGGCTGATAGGATTGCTTGTAGGATCCAGTCAAGTGGGTTATAGAGTTTCCAGATCTGCAGTGGGGCCCTTGATTGGAAAGCTTCTTAATAGAAGCAAAGTGCACGTGGATCCTGTCTGGTTCCCGGGTGGACTAGACTACACCAAGGACTATGGGCAGTAGAACTGGTACTGGGACAAGGATCTGCTTCAGGGTCCACAGTTGGGTCCACAGGTGGTAGGCCAGGGGGACTGGCAGGTGTCTCTACCTTCAGGTTTTTGAGAGGGTTCCCACTGAGTCACTAGGTGGTTCCTAGGCAGGCCCCAGACCATGGCTGAGAGGAGCTGGAACTGGGTCAAAGGGCTGCTTCAGGCTCCACAGCTGAGTTTAAGGTCTGTAGGTCTGTAGGTCTCCCTTTAGGAGCACAGATGAAAATACCTCCTGCCAGGTTCCTGGGTGGGCAGTACAGCCCCTGACTGCTGCAGAGCAGGGCCAGAGCTGGGTCACAGGTCTGCTTCAGGATCCACATTCAGACTGAAGTCAGCTAGCCTGCCTCTGCAAGCATAGATGATCATGTTTGCCATAAGGTGCCTCAGTAGGCAGAACTGCTCTCAGACCATAGCTGAGAAGGGCTGCAGCCAAGTTACAGGGCTCTTTTAAGATTTTCAGTGAGAACAAGATCAGTGGGCCTGCCTCCAGGGGCATGGACAAGCATGTCTTCTGGCATGTCCCTGTGTGGGCTGGAATGCTTTCAAGCTGCAGCTGAGAAGGACTGCAGCTGAGTTACAGGGCCTCTTCAGGGTTCACAACTGCAACCAAGGTCAGCAGGCCTTTCATATAAGGTGCAGGTAGGCATTACTTCTCCCAGGTCCCTTGGCAGATGGTTCTGGTAGCAGTACCAATGCCAAATGGGGCTGTAGGCAAGTCTATAGGGGGATGAGGCTGTTTCTGGGTCTGTATCCAGGACCCTGGTTCAAAAGCCTGCCAACTGGGTTCAACCCTCCCCTCAAAACAGTTCTCCTCAGTCTTGGGCTCCACCTGAGTTGTGCAATGTCCTACCTGGGTCCCAAGCCTTTCATGAAGGCACTTTTGTACATGGGTGGCTGAAAAATTCTTGTTGCCATGGAGAGATATGAGCTTGGGACCTCCTATTCCACTATCTCGTTGATATTGCTCCCTGACTACCTCCTTTATAGATGTCAGAATAGATGAGATTTCTAATTGCTTGGCAGGCACTTATTCCAAACTCCCAGACTTTGACACCTAAAAATGTGCTTCAGAATGAGTATTTGATTTTACATTATCAGTTTACATATTTAGACCAGTGAAGTAACATTGTAGTATTAATTCCTATGTAATCAACTGTCTTCACAAAAGGAGGCTCAAAGTGAAAATGCAGTGACGATAAAATATTAACCTATAGATCACAGACTCTGGCCAATAGAATTGACATTGGCCATAGAGCTGGAGTGAGGTTCTGGAGTATCCTTGCTTCACCAGAGGTTAGCTGTGTAGTGCTGGGTAACATGGAGGTGGGACATTCTGTGAAAGAGACTAGGGAGGCAAAGAAAGTGGGGGAGCTTGAGGGAATTAGGACCCCAAGTATTTACCAACCTATAAAGGCATACCAGTCTTGAGGAAGTTATGTGTGTACACACACACACACACACACACACACACACACACACACACACACGGCATAATTGTGGGAAACATATTTGAAAAGCTAAGAGTGGCAAGAAAATACCCTTATTACTAAAAGGAACTTTGAAGAATAGTCAGTACTCACCTGTTCTTTATGCAGGTTGTTATATTCCTTGTTGACAAAAGAAATTGTAGTAATTTCATTCAGATATGCTTAAAGTTTTTCAAACTCAAAAAAACAACAAAAAAATTTGACTTAACGTGGAGAAAATGTTGTTTAAAATTCCTCTATTCTTATACTTGATTATGTATTATTTGCAATTTCTTTCTGTTGAATTGTAATAATTAGTTATGATTTCTTTCATATTTATTTAATTCATTTGAATTTCTGGTATCAAAGGTATTCTAAACAGTAACACGAGATAATATTTAATTTATATTCTGGAGGTTACGATCCAAATTCTTTTGTGAGTTTGCGATTTTAATAAAATAAATAATTTTTAATAAAAAGTTTATTTTCCCAAATTTCGAAAACCAATATATCTTTTTTATTCATAGGGAGAAAAAATTCTAAGGAGGATTTTATTATATTCATTATATCAAAATTCCAAATAAGTTGTGAAAAAGAAACTTAAAATTTTTGTTTAGAAATTTATACTCTGTGCAATTGAAAAGAGACTTCCAGAAATATATATATTATTCTTTTTGGGTACCAATTATTATAAGACATTAGAGGGGAAAAACAGTTTGTTAATTGTCAAAACGGGTACGGGTATGTGTTCTTTTGTGTTATTTGACCTCCATATTTTTCTTCTGTTTTTCTTTATTTCCTTTACTTTCATTTCTTCCTTTCTGATTAAATTTATTTGCAAATAATTTTTTTTTTAATTCAAAACCATACCCAGACACCAATATAGCCCTGAA
The DNA here is from genome assembly GCF_000696425.1 of Galeopterus variegatus. Classification (NCBI taxonomy): domain Eukaryota; kingdom Metazoa; phylum Chordata; class Mammalia; order Dermoptera; family Cynocephalidae; genus Galeopterus; species Galeopterus variegatus. The sequence continues at coordinate 193,146 of NW_007727978.1, forward strand.
AGCAGAAGCTTAACTACATTATTATCTGGCAGATTAAATTTCCATTTTCCTCATTTCAGATCTCTAGTTACTTTAAATATTAATATTAAAGACTAATTAAGGTATTTTTAAAAACTTTATAAAAAGCTTTAATCTCGGGGCCGGCCCAGTGGCGCACTGCTACAGTGCGCCACTTGGGAGCGCGGCGGCGCTCCCGCCGAGGGTTCGGATCCCACATACAGACCGGTTCCCGCTCACTGGCAGAGCGAGGTGCGGGCGCAGCGCCAAGGGTTGCGATCCTGTTGCCGGTCCCGGTCTGGTACGGGCGCGACACTGAGGGTTGCAGTCCGTTGCCGGACACGAAAAAAGACAAAAAGGAAAAAAAAAAAAGCTTTAATCTCAACAAACGTTAATTGAAATTCATCTGTACATAATTATGCAAGATTTTATGGGAGCTACAAAGATACATGAGAAAATCTCAAGCTCCTAGTACCTTATGAATGGGAATGAATGACTGGACATGGAAAATGTCATTAGGCCACAAGCCACCTATAATAAGTGTCCTATGAGAAGAGGAGGCTACATTGTTGGCATTTAGAGGTGGCTCCTCGATGGAGCTCATCAGACTATGGGATTGATAAGACTGGTCTAACTATCCCTCTCCTTTGTTGGAGGGTATGGAATTCAAGGACTTTCTTACCCATTTACCATCTACCTTATGTTCTTATATATGCATGCCCACTACCCTCAGTAAACAATGTATGTGTAAGGAGAGCTACACACATCAGTGTTCTCTTTGGGACACTTATTGCACTAACTAAGGACATTTGTAATATTTTTGTTGTTAATTACTTGTTCCATAATCATAACCTTAGTGCTCTTTAGGGAAAATCTTGGAAGAGATGCTATCATAACTTTTTATAATTGCTTTGGGAAGAAAGCCCTTAATTTACGTCTTTTTATCTTCTTTTTGGTGAATATGCCTTAGGGTAGGTATTTAGCAAGGGGTAGATGTTTAACACAGCAGAGATAACATGCACTCTCCAGTGTCTATACTTGTATTATTTTATCTAATGTTATTTAATGAGTGTCTTGTTCCTTGCAGGACGGTACTGTTTACTCTGACTTCTGTGGTTGTACTTGTCATTACAACTGACTGGATCAGCTGGGACAAGCTGAATAGGGGATTTTTGCCTAGTGATGAAGTTTCCAGAGCATTCCTTGCTTCTTTCATATTGGTCTTTGACCTCCTTATTGTGATGCAGGTAAGTGTCTTTGTATTTCCTTCCTCTCACTGAAACTACTCCATGCTTTGTTCTCGGTACAACAAACATTATACAGCAACAGCCTCCATAAAAAGCTAGAAAAGTGCATAATTTACAGTTGCTACTAATGGGGCCTTCTCTGATCATATTTTTAACAGTTTTACTGGGAGGAAAAGCCAATTGGGCTTTTATGAAAGGGGCATCAAAAATTCATTCTATGAACATTTTTAAGTAGGCCCCCAGAAACCATACAAGGTGGATTTTCTGCCAGACTTTCAGGAGGAAAAACAAGAATAACAACAACAAAACAAAAACAAAAACAAAACCCTGTCATTTAGTAAAAAGAAAGCTGCAGACATGAAGATGATATAGAGCCAGCTAAACAGGGAAAAGCTATTGTGAAAGCAACTCAGGGTTTTATAGCAGTTGAAATGGAGTGATGCAAAATGCTTTTTCTGGTTATGGAAATTATCACTTTCTTTCAGTATTCACCAGAGATCATTGCATTTTCATGTAAACAATATTTCTGCCCTGCTTGGCAACAGATTTTTTTGGTACAATAGCATCTAACCAGTGTTACTTATGTAATCTTTGAGTGTGAATGTTTGGTTGGGGCTTTAGGAATATACCTTTAAATGGAGCAGAAAGAGACATTAGCTATTTCTTGGCACTTTATCTTGCTCATTAAGTGTCCATCCATTTGCTAGACACTTTCTTACTGCTTTCATAAGGCAATTTTGGTCTTTCCCCTCCTGACGCATCACGTCACTAGAACAAAGGCTATCATTGCTGAAGGGAAAGGAAACTCGGTTGTATTCTGAATTTATGTGAGATTTCACAGGATAGCACATTGGTTTTCCCATTTCTAGAGGCAAAGAGAGGCCTTTACGAAAGGTATTCATGTTGTTTCACAAGAGAATAATTGGGTTTTTTTAATTTGGTATTTAACATATCCTGGGTATTTGATTTAAGATGGTTCTGAAGTACAGTACTATTTTATGGGTGATATTTTAAAATATATTTTAGCTTTTTAAAAATTATTTAAAGATGTAAAATTCAATATTTTTATCCCATTTAAAAATTGATGGATTTCTTTTTTCATTTCTTTTGAAATAGATTAGTACAGTAGAGGAAGCCATGGACTTTGAGTCAGACAGCATTGGCAGGTTTCAGATCATCTCACTAGCCGTAGGACCTCCTCTGATTATCTACAAAATGGAATTTATAGCATGTATGCAATAGTATCATGCATTGCTTGTATAAAGGCCATTTTGATCTTTTATTTCTAAGTAATATACTTCCTAATGTAAAATGTCCGCTTTGGCCAAATGGCTACTGATAACTCTGAATCCATCTTAAAGTGAAAGGAATGTGTAGCCAAGTAGACTGTTGTCTCCTTGAATTTGCTTAAATTTATATATGTGAGAGCATAAATTCCATGATTTCCCATTACCATTCTCTGCTTTCTACCTTATTTATGTAAGTTTTAAGTATTCTTCCAATAAGTTCACTAAAATCAGGAACTTCAAGTAGAAAAATATAACATTGCAATTTATAGGTATTATGGATTCACTAAAAAAGCACTTAATAAGAACAGATGGAAGAAAGGAAAGATAGTCAAGATTTATACAAGCAGTGTCAGCAGGATTAGAAAGGGAAAAACATTCTAAATGAAAAAATGCTATAAAAATGTAAAGAGTCAGTAAAGTGCTGAAGTGTTCAGAGAGTAGCCAGAGCACCAATTGACTGAAGATGGAGAGGTCGTGCTGAAGAATATATCACTTTGGACCATTTTGGCTACCAGTAACCATAATCTTGCCAAGCCAGCTTAATCAAAATGAGCATGTATCACTGCTCTTTTTGTGTAGAGATGTCCTACACAATTGAAGAGGAGGGATGCAATTGCCTCTAGGGATATGTGAAAGCAGAAACTAAAGTATAACCAGGAACCCAGACCTAGCCTTCATTCTCCATCTCTCATCTTTTTTTGTTTTTCACTGTTTTCTTTTTTTCTCATATTGCAAAGCTGCTTTTTCAGTTTTTTAGTTCACATGGAATAAAATGGCCACTGCCAGCACGTCAGAGAGCCACCACCTGCTAGCTGTCAGGCCTAATTCCAGATTTCTTGGGACGAGATTGCAGGGACTGGATTGTCCTGAGCTCATCCCTGACCTGACTGGCTCAGCATGGGAGGCTGTGGGGGTGGGGCAGTCCCCCCCAAAAGAAGGAGAAATTGGCCTCAAAAGCCAAATTAATAGGTGTCTAACAGAAGGAGTTGAAAATGAGGCCCAAAAGGTAGGTCTCTTAGTTCCTTTTTGCTCTCCCCCAACATTGAGTCAGCCAGCCAGGCCTGCTCATTCACCTTTTTCTATGTCTCTTGCATCCTAATCCTTCCTTCTCATCTCTTTGCTGTCATTCCAGTTCTGACTCTCCTCTATAATATTGTAAAATTATCTGCTATCAAACCTTCTGCCTCTAGGTGTCCCTGTGTACCATATGGCCTTTGCAGCTCGCCCTCCTAATGCTCCAGCTGGAAATGCCATGTTGTACACATCACTTCTCAGCCCCAAATATTGTCACTCACTCCTCATTGTCCAAGAATACAGTCCAGACTCCAGATCTCTCTCTCAGTGTCCTCCACGATCTGGCCTGGCTCTGTTTTCTCTCATGTCTCCTAGGCGTGAGCTCTACCCCAGACCAAAGAGCTTACTTCTTGGCCCTTGACCACAGCATTTACTTGTTCCCAGGATGTTTGGGAGATTGCATCTCTCCTGCTGTATTCATCTGGATCCTATCCTTGAAGAACATTTCAACTCCCCCTTCATTAAAACCACGTGATTGCTTCCTCTTTGGAATTTCTGTAGCACTTCCTACCTGAACTGCAAATCAGCATGTCACTTTTTCCTTATAACTCTTCATATTCCTGGAGCTTCCCTAGCACAGTGCCTTACATGGGCAGGAGGAGGCCCAGAATAATAACTTCTTGATGAGGACAGAGAAGTGGCAGTTCAGCAGTGAGTCACATGCAAACTGTGCCCCCTTTTGTGGGCATCCTGTAGAAGTTCCAAGAACTAACAATATGGCATGAAATTAACTCTCATTAATTTCGTGGAAACAGAGGCCTAGAAAGCATATGTATTCAAGACACTTGGAAGTATGTAATACAATGTCCTAATAAGCCAATAACCAACTAAACTGTGGTCTAATCTCTATCATATTTACATATTTCAGATGAAAGAAAAATTAAGAAGTACTGAAATTGATGAAAATGGAGTTTAGTTTGACTAAACAGCCTGTCCTCATTAGAATTATTTAAGTGATTTAAAAGTAGTTGATTCTAGCCTTTCTAATAGTAGGGAAATTCCACTTGTACTATAGAAAGGTATTGTAATAAAAAAAATAAAATAAAGTGTTAGAATTTGGTACTATTTCTGTAAAGATTTTATTTTTAACAAAATAAGCCAATTCTAGGGCCGGCCCGGTGGCGCACTGGAGAGTGCGCCGCTTGGGAGTCTCCCGCCGAGGGTTCGGATCCCATGTGGAGACCGGTTCCCGCTCACTGGCTGAGCGCGGTGTGGGCGCAACACTGAGGGTTGCAATCCCATTACCGGTCAGTAAAAAAGACAAAAAGGAAAAAAGAAAAAATAAGCCAATTCTAAATACTTTCAGAGAAACATTTATTTTTATGGATATTAATGAAATAAGAATTTTTTACATTTATTGTTAAAAGTATTTATTGTATCCTATTTTTCTGTAGTTTTTGTAAAGCCACTAGAACTAAGAAATAAACAGATGCCAGCAAAATGTAACATGACTCATAGAAATCACACATACTACAGGACACAAGAAGTAAATTGTAAAGAAAACTTCCTTCTGAGGAAATTCTTATATCAAATTCTATTTTGTATTTGTAGTTATGTCACTTGATTTTTATATATCCCTTTATTTTATTGCATAAGTATTTGATTTGCAGTATGTCCAACCACCTACCTTCTCTGCTAGGTTAAGGAAAACATATGTCTAAGACATAGATGAGTTAAAATGTGTTGTAGAGTAAGCAAAGAAAAAAGTGTCAATAAGAGTTCACAAAAGAAAGAGATCATTGTAGACAAGAGTAGAAGAGGAAAGCTTCAGGGAGTAGATGAGACAGGAAGGGCAGCTAGACTTTGAAAATATGGAACAATGAACAAGACCATTTTTTCCAGCTGGGAGTAAAATCATTATCATCAAGATAAGAACTCAGGGCCGACCCGTGGCTCACTCAGGTGAGTGTGGCGCTGGGAGCATAGCAGCGCTCCCGCTGCGGGTTCGGGTCCTATATCGGGATGGCCGGTGTGCTCACTGGCTGAGCACAGTGCGGGCGACACCAAGCCAAGGGTTGCTATCCCCTTACTGGTCACAAAAAAAGAAAAAAGAAAAAAAAAAAAGATAAGAACTCAGATTTGTTCCATTAAATTTAGAACACATTTATCCATTCATTCCTAGTATACATTAGATGCTGGGGTCAAAGAACAATGGGGAAGGAGTTCAAAGATCAATAAAACACAGACCACAGGACTTTGTAGTTGCATAGAGGAATTTATAATTTAATAGGATAAATATAAGTAGAGAAGTGGAGAAATTTTAGGAATACTGTTTTTATGTTAGAAGAATTCTTCAGGTAGAAAGTGAACATCCCTACTTTTGCTACTTTCTAAATTCATCTCCCACCTTCTCAGGACCTGGTATGAGGACTTTAGAGAAAAGGAAATTTGTCCGTAAGACAGAGAACATTCTGTGCTTTTTTTACTAGACAAGAAAAAAGATAGTAAAAGAGGGAGGAGAGAGAAAGGAGAGAGGGAGGAGGAAGAGGAACATAAGAAGGAAAAAAGCCATGAAGAGTCAGAAAGATGAATATAGGTGAGGATGCGTTGAGGAGCCAGTAAAATTCTCTAGGGTGTGCAGGTGTGGGGATCAGGGGGAGAGAGCAGGATTAGGCAGCAGCAATTACCCCAGAGACCAAAGGAGTTATGTCCATTGTTAACTTTCAAACTATTCTTTGTCTCTCATGGATGCTTTACATAACTGGACTCTAGGGGATTGGTGTTAGGGAAGATTTAAAAACAGTTAAATGTTATAGCTGCATCAATGTAGTCTAGCACCAAGATGGCATCTGCTTAACAAAGGTCCAAGAGGCAGAGGAAGCCATGAGAAGGTAAATTTCTACAAATTTATAAGTAAGTATGGAAAGGTATTGCATTTCCAGAAGCTTTGCAATTAGTGAAACCTCAAATCAATGATGCTTAGTTACATAGCTGTCATCGAGATATTTAAAGCAAGGTGGTTAGGAGTATTGGCTCGGGAATCAAAATTCCAGAGTTCAGATCCTGGCTCTACCATTTACTAGCTCTCTGACTTTGAGATTAGGTACTTAATTATTCTGGGCTAATAATAGTGTCTACTTCATAGGGTTGGTTATGGTGCAGAATTGCATAGAGCTGTGCTTGGTATGTGTAAGTGCTACAAAATGTTAACTGTACTCAACAGTGAGTGAGAATGCTTGTAAGTTACACGTGAGTTTTAATGCTCTGTAATGTTGCAGAAGTAGACTGAAGCCACATTACTGAAGGGCTTGAAAAGCTCTCCAAAATATTTGGACAGAGAAACACGAGATGATGATCAAAGGGTACAAAGTTTCAGTTAGACAGCAGGACTAAGTCTTAGTGATCTGTTGCAAATCCTAAGGGTAGTGATGAGCCAACAAGAGTTCCAAGAAACAAGTACTAGAAACTAATGGTTAGTTTAGAAAGGTATACTTTAAAGGTTGAAAAATGATTTAAAAGAAGGTATAGTAGAAGGAAGGTGTCAAGTTTATATGGTGAGTGTGGCACTTTATGCGTGGAGTGTTAAGGGATTGACCAGGGCTGTGGCAATAGAAATAAACACAGGAAATGTATTATTTGAAAATGGAAATAAAAGGACTTGCTCATTCATGTGTTGGAGTTGAGGGAGAATTACTCAAGATGACATTTATAGCATCATTAGCTGTGATTGTTTGCCCTGCCATTTTGTGAGCTCTTTGAAGTGGGAGCCATGCTATATCAACTTTAACATATTCATCACCTTGTACAGCACCTTATAGGATCCCTGTAATATAATAGATAATTTTTAATGTTTTTTGACTAAATGAACTATGATCAGATTTCATGCAATAGATTGAAATAACAGTGGAGCTATCAACTAAAGCCAAGAAATGTGAGGAAATAAGTAGTTTGAGAAAGAATGTGAGGAGTTTTGATTTAGGCATGTGGCACTGTGGTGATGGCAGCATATCCAAGTGTGGAACTGCTGGACAGAGAAAGAGATGTTGGTCAAAGGGTAGGAATTTTTAGTAAGACAGGAGGAATATGTTTCAGTGACCTATTGCACAGTATGGTGCCTATAGTTAATCATAATGTATTGTATATTTCAAAATTGCTGAAAGAGTAGATTTTAAGACTCAACAAAGAAGAAATGGAAAATATGAATAGACTGATAATGCAGTAATCAGCAGTTTCCCAACAAAGAAAAGCCCAGGACCAGATGGCTTTATTGCTGAATTCTACCAAACCTTTAAAGAGGAATTAATACTAATTCTCTTCACACTATTCCAAAAAACTGAAACAGAGGCCATTCTCCCAAACTCATTCTATGAGGCCAGAAGCACCCTGATACCAAAACCAGACGAAGATACAACAACAAAAAAGAAAACTGCAGGTCAATATCCTTGATGAACATAGATGTAAAAATTCTCAATAAAATACTAGCAAACAGAATCCAACAGCACATCAAAAAGATTATACACCATGACCAAGTGGGATTCATCCCAGGGATGCAGGGATGACTCAACATATGCAAATCGATAAATGTGGTATATCACATCAACAAAATGAAAGACAAAAACTGTATGATCATCTCAACAGATGCAGAAAAGCATTTTATAAAATTCAATATTCCTTTATGATAAAACTCTAAGAAAATCTAAGAAATTAGTTATAGAGGTAGGGTATTACAACCCAATAAAAGCCATGTATGACAAATCCACAGCTAACATCATCCTGAATGGGGAAAAGTTGAAAACTTTTCCTCTAAGAACAGGAGCAAGTCAAGGATACCCACTCTCATCACTCCTATTTAACATAGTACTGGAAGTTCTAACCAAAACAATTAGGCTAGAGAAAGACATTAATGGCATACGGATTGGAAAAGAGGAAGTCAAATTGTCCCTGTTTGCAAATGATATTATCATATATATATATATATATGTGTAAACACCTAAAGATAAACTCTTATAGCTGATAAATTAGTAAAGTTGCAGGATATAAAATCAATATATAAAAGTCAGTAGCATTTCTATATACCAACAGTGAAGTAGCAGAAAAAGAAAACAAGAAAGCAATCCTATTTATAATAGCTACCAAATAATTAAAATACCCAGGAATAAATCTAACCAAGGACGTGAAAGTTCTCTATGATGAAAACTACAAAACACTGATGAAAGAAATTAAAGAGGGTACAAAAAATGGAAAGACATTCCATGCTCATGGATTGGTAGAATTAATTTTGTGAAAATGTCTATATTACCCAAAGTGACCTATAGATTCAATGCAATCCCTATCAAAATACCAATAACATTCTTCACAGAAATAGAAAAAGCAATCCTAATATTCATATGGAACGAAAGAAGGCCTCAAATAGCCAAAGTAATCCTGAGCAAAAAGAGTAAACCAGCAAGCATCACACTACCTGACTTCAAATTATACTACAAAGCTGTAGTAACCGAAACAGCACGGTACTGGCATAAAAACAGACACTTGGACCACTGGAACAGAATAGATAACCCAGAAATAAACCCATGTATTTACAGCCAACTGGTCTTTGACAAAGGCACCAGGAACATACACTGGGAAAAGGACAGCCTCTTTAGTAAACTGTACTGGGAAAACTGGATATCCATGTGTAGAAGAATGAATCTAGACTCCTATCTCTCACCATAAACAAGTCAACTCTAAACGGATTAAATACTTAAATGTAAGACCTGAAACTGTAAATGTTCTAGAAGAAAACACAGGGGAAACGCTGCAGGACACTGGACTAGGCAAAGGCTTTATGAATAAGACCTCAAAAGCACAGGCAACAAAAGCAAAAATTGACAAATGGGATTTTATCAAACTATTAAGCTTCTGAACAGCAAAGGAAACAATCAACAGAGTGAAGAGACAATCTACAGAATGGGAGAAAATATTTACAAACTATGCATCCAACAAGGAGCTAATTTCCCACATATACAAGGAAAAGGAACTCAAACAACTCAATAGTAAAAGAAACAAATAGCCCAATTAAAAAATGGGCAAGAGGGAAGAATAGACATTTTTCAAAAGGAGACATTCAAATGGCCAACATCACTAATGCTAAACACAGAAATGGTCAACATCACTCATGCTAAACATCATTAATCATCAGGGAAAAGCAAATCAAAACTACATTGAGATATCATCTCACCCCAGGTAGACTGGCTATTATCAAAAAAAGAAAAAAGAAAATAACAAATGCTGACAAGGATGAGAAAAGAGAACACTTATACACTGTTGGTGGGATTGTAAAATAGTACAGCCATTTTGGAAAACAGTTTGGAGGTTTCTCAAATAACTACAGATAGAACTAACATATGATCTAGAAACCCGCTACTGGGCATATATGCGAAGGAATGGAATGCATCATGTTGAAGGGACACCTGCATTCCCGTGTTTATCGCAGCTCTGTTCACAATAGCCAAGATATGGAACCAACCTAAATGTCCATTGACAGTTAATTGGAGAAGGAAAATGTGGTGCATATACATAATGGAATACTATTCAGCCATAAAAAGAATGAAATTCTGCCATTCATGGCAACATGGATGGGCTGAGAGAAAATTATGTTAAGTGAAATAAGCCAGGCACAGAAAGAAATATCACATGCTCTCACTCATATGTGAGCTAAAAAAGAGGAAAAAAAAAAACCCAAAATGAATAAATAATAATAGTAATAAGTTGAACTGTTAAAAGGAGAAAGAAAAACTGTGGTTACTACAGGTGGGAAAGGGGAAGGAAGAGGAGTGAGAGGTGGTTAATGGCAACAAAATTATAGCAAGATAAGAAAAATAAGTCCTGGGAATTATTTTCCCAGTTGACCTGGGAATCTATAATTAATAATGATTTACTGCATGATACAAAATAACTAGAAGAGAGATCAAATGTGCATATCACAAAGAAAAGATTAACTTTTGCAAATTATGAATATGTTAATTACCTTGAGTAGATCAGCAAACATTGCGTACATGTATTGAAATATAACTCTGTGCCCTATAAACATGTACAATCAATATGTTTCAATAAAATTTTTTAAAATGTTCTCACCAGAAATGAATAAGTACGAAATGATATTTTAATTAGCTTGATTTAATCATTCCACAATATATACATATATCATAACATTACATCATACCCCATGAACATATGCAATTATTTGTCAATTAAAAATAAAATACAATTTTAAAAAAGAAATAAAGAGGGAGACAAAAAGAATTGGAAAGTAGGCGAAAGACTCAGAAGAAATCTGTCTATTTCTATATAGATAGATGTAAACATTTTTGTATGTATATATATATGTGCATGTATACAAATGTGTGTATGTGTATATCTATGTAATATATTAGATTTATGTGCATCAAAGTGATAAGAAAACCTGTGAGAGGAGAGGCTATTAAGGAGAAGAAAGGTTCGAGGATCAAGTTTTAGTGAATCCTCGTACAGATGATACATTGTTTGAACACTACTCTTTCTTGTAATTATTTACATACTTGTCTGTTACCTACGCACTGCGTACCTCCTGTAATGTGTAAGCTCCATGAAAAGAAGAAATACTTTTTCAATTTTTACATTCCCACAGCGAGCTCATGTTTAATACACTGCAGTTTTACCATATTTGCTGAATGAAAGAATAAATAAAGGAATGAACATAACATTTCATGAAAGCCAATGAACGTGATTTTTCAAGAGGTAAAATGTTTAACAACAGCAGGAGAATGAACCATCAATAATATTAGATTAGGTCATTTCCACTGATGTATGATCTTACAGAAATTAAATATCTAAATAAAAATCTGAATAAATTGCAGTTAAGTGTTTAAAAGGACTTTTTGGTCTAGTAGAAAAGCACTTGGGGAGAAGTGATATTTCCTGAAAAGCAATTCCTAATGCACTGAAAAAATAATTATGAAAATTGCAGTCTACGAACATTTCACTGCGTAACATTTAAAGTGTGTTTGTTTTCCGTTTTGTGCATGGTTCGTAGAAGTATATTGACTAGTTAAAAAATAGGCGTATGACTCTTGGTAGGATTTATTTTAAAACCCCATTGACCCGACTTCAGTAGGGCACTTCTTTTGAGGTCACACTTGTGGAAAGTGGATTCAATCATTTCAGAACAGAGCAGAGCAACAAACCAACCAAAACTTATTTTAATTAAGTGGCCATGGTGTTTTGACAAGGTGGAATGTATTTTCAGGGTATGTTATTCCAGCTGGTTTTATTTTCAGGCTACTTAGAAAGAAAGATTTGTTTAAATGTCTGTGCATCATATTTAACATGTTCTTGAGCTTTGTGAATATCTTATATATCTTTTTCAAAGTATTTTAAACTCCTCTTTGCACCTGTTTCACATTTTTCATTTCTCTTACTCCAGGGTTACACTGCTATTTGAAAACATAGTAATGGTGATTTCTGTAACAGATCCCAAGTGATGGCATGGAGGAAAGAGCTTATGATTTAAGTAGTACTCGGATTAACCATATATGCCTATATGCCTATTCTCTTCATGGTATGTTCCTAAGGGGTTAAATCTCGATTTTATTTACTGTCACCATTTTGCCCTTCTGACATCACCACCAATCCAGGAGCAAGACCGACTGTTCCAGGAGAATCATACAGGGGAACCCCATTAGAGTTATTGGCAGTCCATGCAACTGGTCTATAAATAGAAAACAGATTACCACAGTGAGTCTTGTCCATTCAGCATGAGAGAGTCCAGCTAAGTGGGCAGCCTACATAAGTTGCCAGGGAGGATGTCTTGGCAGGTGGCCCCTGGTTTCAGGGAAATTTGGCAGAAAGTAACAGGTGAGCTGGAAGCATTGAGGTTATCAGGCAAACACTTTTAGAATCCAATCATGGGTACTGGAGTGACAAACACATTCACTTGAAAATGAAACTAATATTCTGGTAAGCATAAGATACAGATCACAATTTTAAAACAGGCAGTTAGTTCTATGAGTGACTATTGTGAGCAGGAGAGATCATTCAAATCTTTATGTATAATGTGGGAAGAATGTAGCTTGAAGGAATTATATTTGGTTAAGTATGTGGAAAATAGAGACATTCAAGTTTTATCCCAATTTAAAGTCAAATGCTTTAGTCCCTGGTGGATTTTTTTTTTTTAAAGAGAGCTAGAACATGATTAAAAAACTGGAAAAATATAAATTCTATACTGTTTCACATGAGCAGTTATTTTTTCAAAGCCATACTGAGGCAGCAAGATATAACTCCTTTGAATTTGTACTTCTGATGCATGTGTTTTTTTGCCATCATTAGTGCCTAATCATCCCCCGTTTTTGCAGGTAATCGCTTCTCTCCAAGTGCTTTTCTAATAGACCAAAAAGCCTTTTTTAACACTTAACTCTGCAATTTATTCAGATTTTTATTTAGATATTTAATTACTGTAAGATCATACTTCAGTGGAAATGTCCAAATCTAATATTATCGATGTTCATTCTCCTGCTATTGTTAACATTTTACCTCTTGAAAAATCACATGCTCATTGGCTTTTGTGGGATGTTATGTTCATTCCTTTATTTATTTTTTCATTCAGCAAAATATTTATGGTAAAACTGCAGTGCACTAAACATGAGCTCGCTGCGGGAATGTAAAAATTGATAAAGCATTCCTTCTCCTCGAGGAGCTTGCACATTACAGGAGGTATGTAGGTAATAGTCAGGCACTTAATAATAGGCGTTTATGGTTAATTCAAGTACATCACATTTGTATGTGTAGCATGGTTGGCCCTAGAAGTCCTATACAGCAGTTGCCACTTGTCATTATACCACTTGTATGTGATAAAAAGTGCAGTGTTACAAACTGACACACTCATATCACCAGGCCCTCAGCTCCTTGGGGGCAGGTTTCAAACTCAGAGTAAGGCTGTACTTTAGGTCAGAATTGTATGGTTGATGCTAAATGTAAGCCCTAGTGACAGCCATTCATCTCAAATACCTTTTCCCAGATCAGATGAACCAGTCCTTTGTAATTTCTTTTAATGAGCAGTGTCAGAGATATGAGGTATTTCTATGAGCTCCTCTATTAACTTTTTAATATACAGTGATAAAGCCAAGGAACAGTTACATACGAAATTTTGTAGGCAATGAGAAATCATGGAAGCCAGTACAACAATCCTTTGTAATACAGAACATTCATTTTAAACTCATGCCTAAAATAAGTGAAAAAGAGCTATTTTTAGACAGACAAGTTCAGTAATATCACAGTCATGGAATTTTAGAGCAGGAGGAACATTTAGGATCATTTTTCACTTTCTAAATTTTACAGGTGAAGCCCAGGGAGGTTCTGTTACTTGCCTGAAGTCATAATGTCAACCAGTGGTGGGGCCCAGTGTAGAACCTGGGTCTTTTGAACCCCAACCCACTACCCTAACAGGTAATTTCTAGGTCAAGGTGCATTTCCCCTGGAGATAGACATGAAGAGGAGTCTTGGGGAATGTTGTCCCACAAGTGGCTCTAGTTAGATTAAAACAAGGTCCAACGCCAGGAGACTATATTGAGTATCATTCAGAGTACAAACGAGGGACAAGCTACTAAGAAGGGCAGAATGATGCTACGAAAACGCTACTGGACTAAGAAGAAGACAGGGCTGAAGGGAGACAGGGAGGCAAAAGGAAAAATGAAAGGCTCATATTCATTGAACACTTACTATGTGCTGGGCACTATCCTGAGTGCTTAGATATACTTTATTTAATCTTCTAAAATCCCCTTACAAGGATAATATGATTATTAGCTATAATTCTGCAAATGAGAAAAAATGAGAATTCCCCAAGGCATACAGGGTCTGGATTCAGCAGAATGAGGATTAAAAAAAAAAACAAAAAACTAGATCTCTCTGATTCCAAACCTCATACATTTTTTATACCTTGTCGCATTGTTGTGCATATCAAATGAAATAATATGCACGATGTTCACAGCAAGGAACATGACAGGTTACAGGAAGCTTTGTGAACGATGGGGACACCCCTGCAATAGACTGAAGTCAAGGCTGTATTTATTAGTGGCAGCATGACATTGGTTAAGTCACTTCATTTCTAGGAATCCATTTTCTCAATTATAGCATGATGATTTTTTCCTCACCCATGTTGCAAGATTTTTGTGGTGGTCAAATAAATAGAGCACTTGAAGTATGATATTTTTGCATATCAGAACATATAACTCTGAATAGAAGAAAATTAATTTAGTTGGAAAAAAGTTTTAGAGTTATTCTTTGAATTACAATTGATCATTTTGGCTAAGGAAAACTGTAATAATGTTAGAGTCTGAGAAACAGCATTGTAGCCATAACCTGCAGATAGAGATACACACTAAGGGAATATTCTGTTACATGATCATAAGAATCACCAGGACCCTTACAAAGAGCTGGGTTTTCTGGCTATCAGATCTTCACAAGTTTCTTGTTTAGTGAGTGTGCAGGGGTGCCTGGGAATCTGCTCATTTACTCATCACAGATGATTCTTGTGACCACAGTCCCCTGCATTAGAATCATCTGGGTGCTGCCTAGAATGCACATTCTTGAGGCTTGCTCTGACAGCTAGCGGTATCACAATCACTAGGGGATTTGGTTTGGAAACATGAGTTTTTACTTAGCTCAATTGTGATTTCTCTGAAACTCACTGCTCTCAGGTAATACCGGTAATAAGTGAATGTTTGCTCTTGCTTTGATTCGGATGATACAGGTGGCCATACCTAACAGAACCCCAAGAAAATTCTAAACTGCCAGATAGTACTCTGCATTTATTGCATTTGATGAAGTTTGAGGAATTGTTCAGAATTTTGCATTTATCATATAAAACATTGTTTTTATGGTGCATATTGTAAAAAGCTGAAGAAATGAAACTAAATATGTACCCAGTGCATTTTTCTCTATTTTTTGATGAAAATACATTTTATAAATATCCCTTTGCTGAAGACGGTATTTATGTCTGAGATGCTTGCCATTTATTTAATCTTTGTTTAATTTCAATAGCTGAGTACATTTTTTTGGGAAGGCAAATAAGATCTAAAGTATAGGAATAACATGAAACCAAAAAATACACGTTTCTCAGTTTTCTAACAACATAACTTTATACACAAAAATATATGTGTAGGATAAAAATGAAAAGAAGTTGTTTATAAACCCTTTCAACCCTTCCTGGGCCTTCTAAAGAGGGTGGATATGGAGGAAGTCCCTTTGTTTTAATGAATAGGGTGGTGGGTGTGTATGCAAAGGGGAGAAGCTCAGGGACCTAGATAGGTAGTCACATGCAGGCGGTAAGACAGTAAGTAGGAGCCAGAGGTTGAAAGAAGTTGTTGTGGTCAAAGAAAGAGAGAGGCATAAAGGTGATAGCTGCCACAGCTTATGGAACTTGGGAGAGAGGATTTTCAGAAAAATTTTGCTCTGTCATATGCAACATTACATCCTACATCCAGCTTCCCTCAAACATTTTTCAGTTAAAAAAAAAATATTTTTTAATATATGTATATAAGTAAATATATATATTAAATATATATATATTTATATTTTCCAATTATTTTGAAATTATTTTCCCCTAGCCCCATCTCTTTTTTTAGATTTAAGGTGGGATTTTGGGTAAGAGCCAGGGGTAGGACAAGGTCCTGGAGGCCAAGATACATTCTGATGACATAAATACAAACATCAGTAGGTCCTTACATGCAGTGTTGAATAGAAACAAGGTCTAGTGGGTGCATTCACTTTATCTTATGACTGCCTCACTGCCTCTTTATTTATTTATTTATTATTTATTTTATTTTATTTTTTTTTGTCTTTTTGTCTTTTTTCGTGACCGGCAACGGATCGCAACCCTCAGTGTCGCGCCCGTACCAGACCGGGACCGGCAACGGGATCGCAACCCTCGGTGTTGCCCCCGCTCCTCGCTCAGCCAGGGAGCTGCCGGTGTGTATGTGGGATCCGAACCCTCGGCGGGAGCGCTGCCGCACTTCCCAAGCGGCGCACTGTAGCAGTGCGCCACCGGGCTGGCCCTTTATTTAGTATTTGTAATTCTTTCCTCTTTTGTTTTAATGATATTACATTTTTTTTTTTTTTTTTTAGCTCAAAGCTAAACTGTATGTCTCTTTCTTTTTAATCCAGTTTGTCAAATCCTCTTCCACTAACTACCCCTTAAACATCCTAGGTGCTTCTGCCTTGGGATCCCTTGTCTCCTCAGCCCAGCTATTTTTCTAAAGCAGTCCCCTCCACTGCCATGGCTTCAAGTCCTCCCAGCAGTCTGGTCTTACTCAAATTTTCCTCAAGTCCTAATGCCTCTACTGAATTTCAGACCTGGACTTCTAACTGCCAGCTAACTACATTCACCTAGATGTTTCATGAGCATCTTTGGTTCATCACGTCTAAAACCAACCTATCATCAGTCCCTCAAACTGTTACCCATTCAGTCACTCAAGTCAAAAAATGGGGGAATATCCAAGATTTCTCTTTCCCACTAATCTTCCATTCAGTCGTCATGTCTACACATTCTTCTGGCTAAATATCTCTTGAATCTGTCTGTCCTTCCTTTAGACCCTATACTTTAGTTCAGAGTACCATCAACTTTCACTTATATTTGTACAATAGCCTTTATCCTGTTTTGGTCTTATCCCATTTCTCCAAAGTAATCTATTTAACAAAAAAATCTCATCCTCGAAATTGTTTAAATAGAAATCCCTTTGTGTACTATCCAAGGCCTTTTATCACCTAGCCCATGCCTCGCTGCTGACCTTCCTGGCTCTTCCTGGCCAACTCCACCACCTTTCCTCTCCTACCACACCCCTTGTATTTTATGTGCCACTAATTCTGAAGTACTCATGGTGCAGGCCTTTGCACATGCAACAAAAGGGCCTCAATGTGCCCTCTTGGCTATGCTCTGCCAGCCTTCAACCCTCAGCTGAAAAGCTACCCTCTCTGTGAAGTCTCCCTGCCTCTCTCAGATAAATTTCGATGCTTCTTCTCTTATATGTTCATGGCAATTTCTAGTTACTCCACTGTTGCACTGAATTTGTTTGCATGTATATAATTGTCTTAGTAAAACATTGTGACAATTGAATGGAATATTCAGGTGAAATATAGAGAAAAGTCAACAAATACTGGTTAAACTTAGACCATCACTTAGATCAGTACCTGATAGGCCACTGGGACTCAATACTCACATTTTAAATGAAGGATTTTAAAATATTGTCAACTAGAAACAATTATTTATTTATTTATTTATTTTTAATGTTTGGGCTCAGTGTCCTTGAATGAGCTACTTTTTGTAAGTCTTCTATGTGCGAATTATATTTGAATAGAGCAGAAACTGAAAAGTTTGTTTTTAGAGGGCTTGTTTAAGATCCCGTTCACATTAGACAACCTTTGCATTAAATTTGGTATAGGCTCTAGAAGTATTTATGATCTAAATAGTTTTCTTCTTACTTTGCAAAGCACAGTCATCACAGACCCAGAGTAGAGTCTTTGTTCTGACTCTTCCATACATCTGTGAGCCCAGCTTTTGCTCAGGTAAACTCTTTTAATTGAAATTGATATCCACTACGAGTGCCATTAACATACCTCTTATAGACATCTGCAAAAGAGGCTAAAAGAATGGCAAAATTTGGGACTATGATTGCTCTTCCCTGTATTATAAAGCAAGCTAGGAAAATTCTGAATATAAAATCATCAGAAGAAATTCTGAGCATGCAAACTTTGTAATATTTGTCCTAATCCATGGAAGAAGGAAAAGAGGTAAGAATATTATAACTACACCTGGACTCATTCTGTCACTGCCTGCTGGGTTGGATCTGGTGACTCCAACCTGGAGGTGCTTCCTTGAGAACGGAGTGCTGGAGAATTGCAATCTCAGGCTTTCCCATTAAGAGTAAAGACTTCTATTATGATGGGTGAAAAAACTATGCCAAATTAATTAAAACTTTAAGAGCTCATAAATCTAAAGCTCAGTCATAGAGAATCTTATGGTGCCTTATTAACTTATAAAAATATCCATCTATTTTCAACTGCACACTACTCAATAATAACAGTTTGTGTTGTATATCTTGACGTAGAATCACTCAAGGTTTCTAGCTTAGTGGCAAATGTATCTTTAAATATATGTTTATTATATATCTATAATAAAATAAAAGTTGTGGTGTATTTGGTGAAAAGAGAAAGTCTGTAGGCTTTAGCAATGAAAATAGGAGAACTTCAAACAGGGATTCTCATAAAATGAAAATTTTTTGAACTGGGAAAATCTCTATCCATAATGACCTGGAAGGGGGCTGGAGAAGTGGAATGAACTATAACAAGGGCATCATTATTTGGTTAGAATAAAATAAATTGGTGATTTATGTTGGAGAAACCCTATCATGGAGAAGAAGCTAAGGTTGTCACTCTGTTGCATGGTTCAGTTGTAGTTCTGTCTGCATTTTCATGACATGAACCATTTGCAGGGTTAGTAGATCTGAATGACATTCTTTTTGACCTCTAGGGTTCTCTAGGTCTAACAATGTGCCTTTTCTGAGATTGTCCCAATGAGGCAAATATTTCAAAGAATAATGGAACATCTTAAAAATTATTGATACCCAGAGATCTAGAGTGTTTAGGAACCCTCACTGTTTCTGCTCAAAGCCACAGGGAGCTTCTTCATCTCACTACTAAAAATATTTCTGATTTCCTCATCTCTCAATACAAATGAGCACAATTTGGGCCGGCCCCGTGGCTCACTTGGGAGAATGTGGTGCTGATAGCCCCGATGCCATGGGTTCGGATCCTATATAGGGATGACCAGTGTGCTCACTGGCTGAGCGTGGTGCTGACAACACCAAGCCCAGGGTTACAATCCCCTTACCGGTCAAAAAAAAAAAAGAGTAAGCACAACTTCCTTTTTTTTTTTTTTTTTTTTTTAATTAAACAATCTACCCAAGGATCTCTCTTGGTCAGTTAACATAGGTCTGTTACATTTTAAAATAACTGCATAATATTGTACACTTGAAATTCATTCAATCATTTCTCTATTGTAGGAAATTCAGCTTGTTTATGTTTATTTCTTTTTTTTTTCCTTCCCATTACAATGCTTTAATGACCTTTTTGTGTGCGTCTTAACTTTTGTGTGAGGCCAACATAAAGAGTAGGTCACCACCACTGAACTTGAGGGCAGAGAGCCAGTATAAATATTTTCAGCACTTCTTTGAGATACATTTTAAAACTATACTATAAAAAAGGAATTCGCAAATCTAATTAATATATAATTATAGCCACATGGTGCAAAGTAACCTGCATGGACATTTTAATGCTAAACTGCCAGTAAGGTTGTAACAATATACACTCCACCCATGGTGACTGGAAATACCTAGTGTGGTGGACAGAATAACGCCTTCACTCCCTCCACTGTACCCCTCCCCTCCAAAATAAAAATATCCATACCCTAATCCCACCAACCTGAAAATATTTAGGTTCCACGGCAAAGGGAAATTAAGGTTACACTGGAATTAGGGTTGCTAATAAACCCGAATAACCTTAAAATAGGGAGATTATCTGGGGTTATCCAGGAGGGCCCAGTGTTATCACAAGGGCCCTTAAAAGAGGGAAAGGGAGGCAGAAGAGAACCAGAGAGATAGTAGTGAGATGGCAGCATGAGAAGGACTTGGCCCAACATTGCTGGCTTTGAAGATACAGGAGAGGCCCAAATCCAAGGAATGTGGATGACCTCTACAAACATGAAAAGGGAAAGAAACAGATTCTTCCCTAGAACCTCCAGAAGGAACTGAGTCCTGTCAACACATTGATTTTAGTCCACTGCGACCCATTTTGCACTTCTGACCCCTAGAGCTTTCTTTTTTTTTTTTTTCCTTTTTGTCTTTTTTACTGACCGGTAACGGGATCGCAACCCTCGGTGTCGCACCCGTACCGGGGACCGGCAACGGGATTGCAACCCTCAGTGTTGCGCCCACTCCGCGCTCAGCCAGTGAGTGGGAACCGGTCTCCACATGGGATCCGAAACCTCAGCGGGAGCACCGCCACGCTCCCAAGCGCACACTCTCCAGTGCGCCACCGGGCTGGCCCCCTAGAGCTTTAAGGTAGTAAATTTGTGTTGTTTTAAGGCACTACATTTTTGGTAATTTGTTATAGCAGAAATAGGAAATTAGTACACCTGGTTTTTTCCACATCTTTGCCAGCACTGGGTGTTACTGATATTTTAAATCTTTTGATACACCAAAAGGAAAAGATAAATTATTGGCCATTAATTTTTTCATTATTAGTCAGATTGAGTTTATTTTCTCTACTAGAAGCTTGATGGATATTAATATTGTTTTATGAATATCCAGCTCACAGACTGATCCTATTTCATTACTGAGGTTTTGGGTTTTTTCTTACCCATTTGTCTGATCATTTAGTATCATACTTGCTGTTGGCATCTGCTAACACATTAAGAAAAATGCTTACTAAGCTTGTATCAGGTATTTCTGGTGAATTTTGTAAAGCAGCTTTTAATTTCACTACAGAAGATCATGTGCTTTCTGTGTTTTCTACTTTAAACTTATTAATGTGATAAACCATGAGAGTAGATTTCTTACCTTAACCCATCCTTAGATTACTAGAGTATATCCCACTTTGTAGTAGTGCATTATTCTTTTAATATACTGCTGAATTCAGTTTAACATCTATATTTATAAGTGAGGTGTGTGTATCCTCTTTCTCTGCTAATTATTATCATGATTATGTTAGTCCTATAAATGAATTAAAACCATTGTCTTCTGTAGTGCATTAGAGCCATTTAAATATGAGGGAGCTATTTATGGTGCACTGTATTTTCCCCCTACCTCATGACAGATTCTCATTCTTTACACTTTTTGATAATATTTCAATAATTTTGGTGTTATTTAGAAAGAAAAGGGAAGTATATATATTATCTCAAACTGTCATTTTAAAGTGAACCCCCTCCCCTCCCCTTTTAAAATCATAGAGTTTTTGCCTCCTAAAACCATACCTGTAGAATTGTAGAAGGAAAAAGAGGTGAGACAGAAGAAAGGGTCTCCCTGAAGAGTTGTTGGCAGCATAGCTTCTGGTTGCCTGTAGTTTCATTAAATTTCTTTTCCTGTAATGATGTTGTTGTTATTATTTTCATCATCTTAATTATCATTATTATGGCTTGTATTATAACATATTAAAGCCTATTTACACTGCACAAATTATAAATACTTAGTTCATTCTTTATAATGTCAATTTTAGCTGTATTAGTAGAAATGTTCAGGATAAGGGAAGTCATAGCTCCATATTATTTTACCATGGTCAGAACATTTCAGTAGCATTGTGTTGAGTTTGGGGTACTACGTTAAAACTGTATTGACCTTTTAAATTACAAAAACATTATACATTCTTGGAAAAAACTTGGTAAGTACAGAATAGCAAAAAAGGAAATAAAAATATTTATAATATATCTTTTCAGATAAATCCATCATTACTTCTAGGCTTCAATCTATGCACATAATTGCACAAGTATTTTTATAAAAATAGAACCATCCTCTACACTGTTGTTTTGTAACCTGCTTTTTCAATTCACAATGTGTTACTAACATTTCTCATGTCATTAAATATTCTTTTCCAAGAACATTTGAATGGATGTATTATATTTCCATCTGTGATGATATTAACAGATAACCTATTGCTCAACATTTGTTTCCATTTTATTACTATTTATGGTGCTGCAATGGACATGGTATAAGGATTATTTTCTTGAGATAAATTCCTGGAAATTGAATTGTTAGATTAAAAGGGTTGCACATTATAATGACTTCTAATATGCTTAGCCAAATTTTCCTGTAAGAGGTTGTTTCATTTATCATTCCATGATAAGTATAGAAAAGTGATCTTTCCTCAAACCAACAAACACTATTGAATTTGTTTTCTATTTGATTGTCAAAAAAAATAAATAAACCCAAGTATTTCACTATGATACACATTTCTTTAATTACACCTCCCCATGACCCCTGTTTCAACAACTCTTCCAAAATTTGGATTTTATTCTTATACTTAGCGAGGTAATATGGAACGGTGTATTATACAACCATTTCAGGGGGCCTGAGACAGCAAACTGAAAACAAACTCCTTTATGCTCCTGCAGTGAAACGCATGAATATCTGCACTAAATGGGGCAGACAGGAGACCATTAACATCCTTCCTCATCATCAGGCTTTGCCATCAAATGAGCTCAGGTCAGATTAGGTTTTGCTGCTGAATGAATAATTAAAAACCTTTATTTTCATAGCTTTTCTATTTCAAAATTGAGGACAAAGGATGGTGGACAGGTAACGATGATTTTTCTTTTCTTAAGTCCATTGTCTATTTATAGTGATTCTTTTGTGAAATGGTTGTTCACATCCTTTGCTCAATTTTCTACTAGGATGCTTAATATTTTTCTCTTTGGCTTGTAGTAGCTCCTTGCACATTAAAGATAGTGCCCCTCTTCCTGTTCTGTATGTTCCAAATATTTGTTAGTAGTTTTATTTGTTAAGATTGTTTACAACAGTTGTTTTCAAGTTTCTGTCTGCCCAAGAATCACCTGGTGTGTGTGTGTGTATGTCTCTGTATGGTGTGGGGTGGGTGTGTACATGCATGTTTAATATAAATTCCTGAATGCTGCACACAGAAAATTTTATATAAAATGTCAACATAGAGAAAGCCTAAATGTGGTTCTGACGCAAGTAATCAGAGGTCCATACTTTAATTTATGGTAGGCTGTGTTCAACATGTAATTGTTTCAATTTAGGTTAAATCTGTCAGTCTTTTTCTTTGTGAACTCTGCCTTTTATGTTAAGCTGTGGGTACCTGTGTTTCAAAAGAGACATTTAAAAACTAGAAAATATGTCCAAAGGCCAACAACCAGGGTATTGAGACACCCAGAGAAAATGACATTAGAGGAATTGAAAGGAAAAACCCTGGCCTGAGCACAAAATAAGACACACCAGGAGACAGGGCCTCAACCAAAGTGTACTATGCAGGCAAAATGAACAAGCGGCCGCCCTCTTGGAAGTGGGAGCAGCAGCAGGGAGAGGCGGGCTGGGCCTTTTATATCCTGTTAGGATGAGCTGGACTGTTCCTATTGGCTAAGAAGGAAGGGGAGGGAAGCCAGCGGGCTTTAAGCTGAGCTGGGACTTTCTCATAGGCGGGCAAAATTGTGCATGCGGGAAGGCGACGTGGCAACTAGGGGATTTTTCTGGGTGGGGGTTTTCTGGGAAAGTTTCTGAGGCACCATTTTGTGTATCTTGGTCTTTAACGCCATTTTACTTTTCTGGCCAAGGGTATATTAGCCAACAGGAATGATGGAGGAAATGAGAGTGTTTGGCTTGAAGCATAGACTTTCGGGAGGAACAAGCTGGCTGCCTTCATGTATTTGACAGACTGTCAGGTGGAAGAGAGAAAGTAGCTATTCTGTGTTGCATCAGAAGGCCCTACTAAGGGCAGTGTTTTGAAACTCAGAGTATCAAATACATTTTCTACTGTGAGTTTTCATTTATAAAACAGTTCTGATCATGTCGCTTATCCTTCTGTGGCTTTTTGTTTTCTTTAGGAGAACATTCAGTGTCCTATGCAGTCCTTCAAAATCCATGCCTCATATGGCAGCCTCCCCTCTCTCCATTTCTGCACTACCTACTCAATGTGCTGCCCAAATGAATGGTTCGATGCTTCTCAAAAACTCAACAGGTCCACACATCTTTCCTCCTCAAATCTCAGAGTTTCACAAATTATCTGGTCTGCTAATACCTCCTTCCCTCAAGCCTGAGCCATATGTTGACCTCTAGTCAAAGCAGAGTCCTTGGGAGTCATTTTCTCCCATGATCCTCTCTCTAGAATATCTCCCATGTGACCTTATTCAGAAAATAAGTCATTGAAAAATCTGATGATGTATTTATATTTATATGTATTTACATATATTTGTATGTATTTTATATTTATTAGCTATAGTCCAGATACTGGGGCTACAAAGATGAAATAAAATATATATTTTCTCTTCTAAGATCCTCAACACCTCAGAAAAGAAAAATTAATAAAGTTAAATAAAAAACATTAGTGAATATTAAAATATTGGAGATGGGATTGCAACTATATAATTCACATTTCAGCAGTTATCAAAATTTGAATGAATTTATAGCACTTTCAAACATAAAACTATCCTCAGTAATACAGTGCTTAGAAGGATAAATAAAAGGAGTTACACTTGTTTGAGTTGTATAGAGAAATAACAAGGTAGTGTTCAGAATCCAAATGGATAATTTTTGCCGAGTTGATTAAGTGGAAAATGTTTATGCTTCCGTTGAAACTTTGATTGGTGTTACAGAGTATGTTAACTAAAATCACACTCATTTTTACTTGCTTAAGAATCGTTATAATGTTCAATAAAGCTCCTGCATGTTTTTGCATAACAAAAGGGAATGTGCATATTTAATCACTGAATGTCTTGGGATAATGAGTGTGTGGGTATTTTAGCATCTGTTATACTTATATTTCATTGTGGCCATAAATAGATAATTTTCCCTTCCACTGTATAGAAGACATTTTTTTCTTATTGTTACATAGCAATCTGAAGTAGGAGTTGTAGTTTTTTCAGCAGCAACGTACTCAAGTGTACTGTGTTTGGAGCCACTCCTTTCAAATATCGGTGTGCTGTGCAGCTGAAGTTCTGAGTCAGTAAGAACTCCAGAATTGTCAAGGTCAGAAGCCCCCAATATTTTAATTCCGTATCTCCACACTTTCAGAGCTGGCTAGTGAGTTGTCATGGAATACCCATTAAGGAAAATGCATCCCAACGCATTATGCACAGTGACTTAACTGGCCAGAATCAGGCCCAAACTTCTGTGACAGATTACAAATGTGTTTTTCTCTGTGGAGCAGTGAGCCAGTTAAGTAGTTTCCAAATAGTAGACTTGTTATCCAAATGCAGTTTGATGTTATCTCTAGTTGATCAAAAACCTTAGCTTTTTCTCAAGGTGATTAATAACCCTTTTATTCTTCCCCTAAAGAACATCTTGTGAGTTGATTCTAATTGTATTAGTTATGGTTGATTTCCCTTGGAAGTTCCAAAACAGTGTGTTACCCTCTTGATTATGAATTCCTTGAAAGCATGAGCCATCGTATTTATCTTAGTGTCACCACCATTTGGTCAGTGTGTTGCAGTATTTCCATAAATGTGAGCTAACTCGAATTGAGCTGAATTAACTTCATTTGCCATGGATAATAAAAACTACCAAGAATTTCATGTTCCACAGAGATGCATAGGGGCCACAAAAGAAGCAGGCAGAGGCATTAAAAGGGGAAGTGGATAGAGAAGAACTATCCCGTTTCAATGAGAAAACTTGAAATTTTATTGCAAGTTTCTATAAAATATCTCAGAGTTTCACTGTGGAAAATATTTTGAGCAGCACAACTCTAGAACAGTGGTGCAAATGTAGTATGAAATTACCATGGGAAGAAGTGTAAGAATTCTGAAAGATCAAACTACACACATAAAGACTAGAGGCTTAGTAGCAATAGGCATGAAAACATCTTATTGCTCAGTATGAACCAATATCATGCTATGGCTGCCAAAAAAAAAAAAAAAAAAAAAATGAAAATTGGAGCTATATTAAAAGAAACATTGGAGGTAATAATTCAGCACTAGTCTGAATTGGCCAACCCCACTCATCCAGAATTGTGTTCAGAAAGATGTACGTAAAACTGAAATGTTTTCAGGAGAAATTGCCCAGGATAGTGAGAAATGACATGAAATTTGGAAAAGAAAGTCCTCAGGGAAATAATTTTCTTAAAATACTAAAAAGTTGATGTAAGGCTAAGACTTAACTCTAAAAATGGTAATTCAGTTTTTAATTTTTTGAGGAACTGACATGCAGTTTTTTATAGCATCTGCACCATTTTATATTGCCACCATCAATGCTCAAGTATTCCAATTTCTCCATAGCCTCACCATATCTTCTATTTTGTTTTGTTTTGGTGGGAGTAGATAATAGCCATCTTAATGGATACAAAGTGGTATCTCGTTTTGATTTGCACTCCCAAATGATGAGCCATTCTTGATTTTGTCTAAAATTATGAACTTTCTATATCAGTTAAAAGAAAACCTTTCTGACTAACTTATTTGGAACTGTGCCTCCTAACAACTCTAGGAGCTCTACAGTCTCCTAAACTCTCAAGTTCTAAGGTTTTTCCAATGGAAATACAATGTAAACCACATAAGTAATTTTAAGTTTTCCAGTAGCTGCATTTAAAAAAACTGAAGGAAGCATGTAAAGTTAATTTTAATAACATTTTTATTTACCCCAATATATTCAGAATACCACCATTTTAATATGGAATCAATATAAAAATCACTGATGAGATATTTTACATTCTCTTTTCATACTAAGTCGTTAGTGTTTGTGTTTGTACTTACACCACATCTCAGTTCTGACCGTCCACATTGCAGGTGCTCAATAGCCAGATATTGTCCACATATAGTCACTAACATATTGACAGGTCTAAGATCTTGGTTCTAATTAAATACTCAGTGCTATGAGAAATTCTAAAGCAAACGCAACCAACTATCACTGGAAATCCTATGCACAGGGGCAGCTGTGCATGAATGAGGATGTGTTGCTACCTTTCCACCATCCATACATTGACCACGTGAATAGATACACTCACACGTGGGAGATACCTAGATAGCAGCAGCAATAGGATCTCACTATTTTGTTATAGTACCATATGGTAATGGTATTGTTTTATACTATTTTACATTTTTTAAAAACACAATATTTCAGCTAAACTATAAGTTGAAAAATATTGTTCAGCTACCCTGGAAACCTAACTACAACTGCTTTAATTCCCCAGTCACCAATATATAAACAAAGTTTGGAATCACACCATTTATAAATTGGTCGCTTTCTGTATAGATGTGACTGCTTGAACCTTTGATTTAGAGCCCAAATAAAGGCTTTTAATTCAGCTCTAATATTTCTCATAGTGGGACACTTTTTAAAAAACATTTTTTCCTTTCTTCTTTTTCCAGCAGTGGGTGAGCCACATAAGTGGTACCATTCAAACTATTTCATCATCTAAGTATCTTTTTGATCTCTGTGGAAATGAAGGCACTAAAATGGAGATAAAGCAGCATGGGTGCCAAATCAGAAATTGTCACATGAGATATTAGATCTTCTGAGATGTTTGTCAGCTTTACTGACAGTGGTGTTTCCTAAGTAGGGAGTCATCTGTGGTCAGACCATCACTGATAACCATTAGCTCAAGCCCACACCCGCACTCCTTGCAGCTGCGTATTTGTTTCCTCTATGTGCAGCCTCCATGCCAGAGTTAACGAGCTTTTAAACAAGGAAGAAGGAGATTCTTGACAGTTTAAGCTTAAATGTTGACAGTTTGGCTCTCAGGGTAATTGTTAATGAATTAATGATGGTGTGAAGTTCATTGAAATTTAATGGACTATATTGACTATCTTTCTAAACTTCCTATAGAATTTAGCAATTTTTTACTGCTCAAACTGTCAGACACCCTTTCTTGTCCACTGTGTTTTTCCTTACATCTAGGGGGTAGACACCTGGAGACTGAATGTGTGCCTGCAACCACTCTTCAGTCCCCCAGAGCACTGAGCTCCACTGCAGTGTTCAGTGACACCTGCTAACTCATTGACTGATGAAGAAAATTTTTATTCTTGTCACTTTGGACACATGGGTTTTACCTATGTTTCCAAAAATAAAACTTAGTTAATTTAAATAATAAAATTTATTCAAATATTATATGTGAGTACCTATCAAGCATCAATTCTGTGCTAGAGACATCACAGTTATTAACCAGTTTATCAGATGAATCAGGCACATTTTGGTGGAACAGTCACTTTTGAGTTACATATGTGTAGACTAAGCCCTAGAGGAGACACATCCCGACTGACTCAGTGACCAGCTCTGGCACATTGGCTATCTTATTTAACCTATCTGCACTTCAGTTTCCGTTATCTATAAAATGGGAGCAATGAAATTGTGTTGTTGTAAACTACACAATGTTTTGTTTTAATGCCTTTCCTTCTTTATATTGCAGGAATGGAAAGAGTTTGTACAAAGCCTTTCACTTGTTACTAGAAGGTCAAAAAATATCTCCACTTACAATACTGAAGCCAGTCTTTTACTGGATTATGCTAGATTGCTCTGTGTCAGGCAAAAGACCGGACCAAATGAGAAATAGAATCAATTGGGCTTATTTAAGGGCATCTTTGAATATCTTATAATGATATGATCACTAATAAGATTGTTCTCAGTCCCTGCTGTAACCTAAGTTAAAAGTTATAACCCTGGCATAATTAATGTCTAAATTGTCAAGCACTGTGACCATAATCCTATGAAATTTTTTAGACAGAGCCAGCTTCCAGCTAGGGGCTTATAAAAATAAAATTGAACAAACTTCTCACCCACCCCACCCCACACACAAATGTTTGCCTATAAATAAAATATCCTAAATTGAGTATCAGTATTCCCACAGCAGGTACAATTCTATATTTGTATGTGTGTGTATACAGTTTTAACTAATAATAGATAAATGAAAAATCTGTAACTTTAAGATGTCTTTTATTTTAAAATAACTTTATATAGAAGCTGCATCTATTCATTTGTGACTTGTACTAAGAGCTTTAAAATATTTTTGTGCATTGATAGTTTCTTATTACATAACATATTTTTATTACAATTTGGTAAGAAAATATTGACAGAGAATGTTTGTTAATATTTCAAAACCGATAAACAACAAATGCATTGTCAAAGTCATCCACACAAACTGCACATCTCTCACCAACCTGAGACTGCATTGTTCTTCCAGGAAGTGTCTTTGATTAACTACTCCCAAGTGTCTTGCTTCAGACTGCATAGTGTGTCATTTATTTGCTAAGTGCCTGTTAAATGCCAACAATAGGTCCTGGACATAAAATGTGGTGGGTAAAAATGGTACTGCCCTTTGGAGCCTGGAATCTAATGGCATAAGCAGATATTAATCAATTAATCATGGAAATAAATACTTTAGTACAAGCTGTAGTGATTTCCATTATGGAAAAGTACAGATAGTGATAGTTATGAGAGCATTGAAAAGGAGAGACCTGGCACTGTCTGGGAAGCCTGGTTAGAGATCACCTCTTTTACTAGTCAACCAGGTGAAGAGGGGGATAGAGGGAAAGAACATGGGCTTTGAATGGATATAAGCTTGAGTTTCAATCTGTCTGCTGTTTGTTTTTTTTTTTTTTTTCTTTTTTTCCTTTACTGTATAGTTGCTTGAGATCTGTATATTCTGGATATTAATCCCTTGTCAGATGTATAGTTTGCAAAATTTTTCTCCCATTCTATAGGTTGTTGTTTCACTCTGTTGATTGTTTCCTTTGCTGTATAGAAGCTTTTTAGTTTGATATAATCCCATTTGTTTACTTTTTCTTTTGTTGCTTATGCTGTTGGGCTCTTGTTCAAAAACTCTTTGCCTAGTCCTACTTCCTGAAGTGTTTCCACTATGTTTTCTCTTAGTAATTTTATAGTTTCAGGTCTTATACTTAAATCTTTAATCCATTTTGAGTTGATTTTGGTATATGGTGAGAGGTACAGGGCTAATTTCATTCTTGTGTATATGGACATCCAATTTTCCCAGCACCATTTATTGAAGAGACAGTCTTTTTCCCAATGCATGTTTTTTGTCAGCTTTGTCAAATATCCATTGGCTGTAAGTCTGTGAGTTGATTTCTGGGTTCTCTATTCTGTTCCCCTTGTCTGAGTGTCTATTTTTATGCCAGTACCATGCTGTTTTGCTTATTATAGCTTTGTAGTACAATTTGTAGTATAAAAAGTCAGGTAGTGTTATGCCTCTGGCTTCATTTTTTTGCTCAGGATTACTTTGGCTATTGGGGGTCTTTTGTTGTTCCATATGAATGTTAGGATTGTTTTTTCTATTTCTGTAAAGAATGTCATCAGAATTTTGATGGGGATTGCATTGAATCTGTAGATGGCTTTTGGTAGCATGGACATTTTCACACTGTTAGTTCTTCCAATCCAAGAGCATGGAATATCTTTCCCTCTTTTTATGTCATACTTAATTTCTTTCAGCAGTGATTTGTAGTTCCCATGAATATGCATAATCAATAAAATAAAATTTAAAAAAATCCTGCCTGCTGTATCGTGAGGCAAGTTGCTTAACTTCTATGAAATATCTGTTTCCTCATTTATAAAATAACTTTATTGAATTTACCTCAATAGAACTCTTCAAGACTGTAACAGAGATTTGTTGGTGGCTGGCACATAGTGTACATTTAGTAAACAATAGTGTCCTTTCTCTCCATTGCTCCTTTGATGACAAACTTTTTCTTCATGTCTGAGAAAGTTGTGTTCATCTTCTTAAGTATTATTCCAAATCTTATGCAGGTCAAAGACTGTCAAGACAAGTAATTACAATATTAAATTGTATCTGCAGTGGAAATACTGATATTCAATTTAAGGCATATTATTTCAAGTCAAAGGTTTGACTGGTAATGTAATTAAGGGTAGATATTCATTGGCTTTTAGGGAAACAGCATGCATCATGCATATCATTAGCTTGGCTGAGTAAAGTCATGTAATTTAATGGAAAAGCTACTGAACCAAGAGTTAGAAGTACACGATTGTCACTGAGGCTCTTGCAAAGACATGTTGCAGCTCTGGGCCTCAGGTGAATCCTAAATGCCTTTTAGCTCAATCATCATGAGAAGCTGAAGAACAAGGTTGGTGCCCATTTCACCTGGTTGATTCTTAGTCTTTCTGAGATTCTTAGCTCAAGGGTCACCTCCTTTGAGAAATCTGCCTTGGGTACCTAAGGTTTGGGTTGTGTGTCACTCCTCTGGTTTTTCCTAAGGAAGAACCTTGCAACTCTTTACTGAATGAGTGTGCATAGCACTGAATCCCCCACTGCATTGTGCTCTCTGTGTGGAGTGGGACTTTGCCTACATCATTCCTCAGCTCTTGGTACCATGCCTGACATTTAATAGGTACTGTGTGGTGAGTATATGCTGCATGATCTAAGGCAATCAACACATTTAAGTTTTAATTCCTTGAGTGCTGTTAGTTGATTCATACTCTTGGGCCATATGATAACACATCTGTTCATTTATTGCTAAATCCTTTGAGGGGAGACTGTGTTCAAGTGGACAGATTCTAGAGTTGGATTTGCTGGGGTGCAAACCCCAGTCGCTGCACTTATTAACCAGGTGATCTTATGCAAGTTTCTTAGCCTCTGTAAGTCTTAACTGTCTTTGTCTGTAAAATGAGAATAATAATTCAGTTAATTTTGTCTTTATTTTTTTTTAACATGGGGAAGGGATTAAGAAATAATGGCAAGGAATAAAAAATTCTCACACCAGCAAAACCACCGTTATGCATCTATTTTATAGATACATACATACATATATTTCCTATTTTCCACGAACTACTAATTTGTATTCAGGAACATATCTAATTCATTCAGTTTTCTAAACCTTCACTATGGAAGTGTCAGCAATAGATAGATTTTCAGGAAAATGGAAAGCAAGATTTTATGACATTTTACTGATTTTTAGTGATCTGTGGTGATTAATGAAGCTTTATGGGAAACCGGATACAAAGGATTCCTGGTTTTATGTTTTAGAGCAATCCATTAGGCATTGGAAAAATGCCTGAAGGTTGCATTTTAAAGGCTTTTTTTAAACCATAGTTTTTTGGTTTTTTTCCTCTGAAATAAGCTATACATGTAAAACATGGTATTAGTCATAAACTAAGCAATTCATAAATGATTAAATGTAGATTTTTCTTGTTTGCCCTCCTCCCCACTTATGCTGTACTCTATATCTGTTACAAAATTATTTGTACAAAATGGTCTGAGCAAACTTCATCAATCAGACCATTGTTGGCTAGAGCAATTCCTAAAAAAGAAATAATTGAAGTGCTGATAGGAGTTGTATTATGAAGTTAAACACATAAGAAGTGAGGCTGATCTTTAAACTGTTTGAAACTCAGTGCCTTCAGTACCTTCTATTCCTTTCTGCTGCATGTAATATGCCTTTATAGTTGTGGAAACTTACAGACAGTACCTGTCTTAATCCATTTGTGCTGCTATAACAAAATACTTGAGACTGGTTAATTTATAAGAACAGAAATTTATTTCTCGTGGTTGTAGGAGCTGGGAAGTCCAAGATCATAGTGTCAGCAAGTTTAGAGCATGGTGAGAGCTGCTCTCTGCTTCCAAGATGGTGCCCTGTTTGTGTCTACATATGGCAGAAGGGACAGAAGGAGCAATCTCCCTCTTTCATAAGGCACTAATCCATTCTTCACCTCCTAAAGGCCCCAGCTTGTAATACTACCACGTTTGTGATTAAGTTTCACATATGAATTTTGGGAGACATATTTAGACCATAGCAGGACCTAGTGGCATTAGTAGGGTAAGAATGTAGCAGAGCTGCTGTGAGGAGAGAAGGAAAACCAAGGAGATGAAGTGGTGATCCTGCTTCCAGTGAATCATCCCTCAGGGACATCCTCTGCTACAGACTGAGAACCTGACTCCATGTTTCCAAAGGGTTAAACCATACAGTTGACTTAAAAATAAATAAATAAATACTGTACTTTATGACTGAGATGAGGATGACTAGCCTTGCAAGAGATCCTTGGGAGTTAGTTTTACAGCATGCAGTTCATTCTAACATGCACATTTTCACATCAAAATACACGTCATAATCAGTGAATGCATTTAATACATTAGTTCTATTTCCTTTCTGTCCTAAATATGCTTACTAAATTAACTGTGGCACTTTTCTTCCCAAGAAGGATTGACTACATGACAGACCCTCTCACTACACACACATACTTGTTCCCTGTAACCATGGGTTCTGAAACTACAGAGCCAACCAACCACTGATAGAAAATATTTGAAAAAAAACTTGTATTTGTACTGAACATGTACAGACTTTTTCCTTGTAATTTTTCCCTATACAATACAGTAAAACAGCTATTTACATAGCATACATTGCGTATTAGATATTGTAAGTAATCTAGAGATGATTTAAAGTAGTTAGGAGGATGTGCTAGGTTTATACCACACCATTTTATATCAGGGACTTGAGCATCTACAGATTTTGGTATTCAGTGGAGATCCTGGAACCAGTCTCTCACAGACACCAAGGAGAGATTGTGTGTGTGTGTGTGTGTGTGTACCTTGGCATTAATTGAATTAAGGAATATAGAATACTTTGGGCAGAAATGTACAAATGAAGTACTGATGAAGAAAAGTGTAGCCTAAGTGTTTTTACTCCTTTTTAAACCAAAGAACAGAGGGAGCGGTAGTGAATGATTAAGCAGCACTGACCTACAGTGGGGAAATACTGACTGAATGTTTAAAGTAGAAGGAAAAGAATTATTGATTTCCGATTTCAAGGGATCTTACAGGCTTTACATTAGAACTGAAGTTAGCAGAATTTTGTTTTTAAAATATTTGTATAAGTATTTTAAGAGTTTATTAAAACAGAAATATTACCTTCTAGGCAATTGATGAATTATTCGAGAACTCTAACACAGTGTCCTGATTTAAATTAAAGTAAAGAAATGTGGGATAAATGTGAATATAATTTGGTGGATTTGGAACCCAATTGAAGATTATACCTAAAAAATGCTAATTAATATATCTATATCAGTCTATAAAGTGATTTCTAAAGTTTTCAGTGGACATTTATTTTTAGCTCTGTCCTGTTTAACCTTTTATTTTTAAATAAATTATATAAATTTTATTCTGGTCAAATTTACAGATAAAACAAAGCTAGAAGATATAGGCAATAGATTACAAAATTCTAGGCCAAATCTAAAATGCAGTTTAACAGAAATAAAGTGTGGGTCATGTCCTTTAAACACACACAAAGGATGGTGGAAATATGCTTAAAAGTTGTATGTGTAGAATATTTTTTGATAAATAGTTACTACAACAGGAAAATAATAAGAAAACCAAGGAGGAAACAAATATATAAAATTAGAAATGAGAAGGGTGAGAGGGTAAATATCCATGGTTATGGAGGAAATTAAAGGAATGATTTCAAAAGTATTTTTAAAGTGTTATGCAAATATATTCAAAACCAGCATCGTGCTTAATAGTGAAACATTAGAATTATCAATCTATTTCCTTTAAAGTTAGTAACAAGATAAGGATGTTTTATCACAGCTGGTTGCAGGTAACAGAAACTAATCTATCTAGTTTAAGTAGAAAGGGCCACATGGCAGAATTGATTATGAAATAGTTGGAAGAGGTGATGGTGCCAGCTCTGGGCTTAGCTTCCAGGTATGTCTCCCATAATGCCAGCCTAGAACTGGCTTGCCAAGAGGGCTCCATCCTCTGGTGTGCTTATGAAATGGGAATCTGACAGCCGCTGCCCCAACTGTTGGTTCCATGACCACCATCTCAGGTAAGAACGATGGTCGCAAAATGAATAACCTACCCACTGCCTCTCAACACCGACAAAACTAAGCATTAGATACTGGGATCTCTGCTGTGACTGAGAAAACCTCAAAACCTATATGACCAATGATCCTGGTTTGCAGAATCAATAGACCAGAAGCACAGCCCAATTTGCCTCCCTTCCACTTCCAAATTTTGTAGAGGAGACATCTACCTGCTGTAAATTAGATTGCAGGAGGAATCTAAGCTCGAAGGGATCCTGAGAAATTCACTCTTAGTTTTCCAAGCTGTAACAAGCAATAAATCATTCTAAAAGGAAAAGGAATGGCTGTGATTGAAACATCTGCCGTATTATTACCTCTTTATCTGACATTGATCTAGAAGTAGTAGCTAATGGAATTAAACAAGTAAAAGAAAGAAGAGGCATAAAGCAGGTAGCAAAATTGTCATGTTCGCAGCTAATGTGGTCTTGTATTTAGAAAACCAAGAGAATCAGCACAAACACTATTAGAAACCATTAGGTTTCAGAAAGATAGTTGGTTATAACATAAATATATACAAATTAAATAGCTTTTCTATAATCAATAACTAATTTGAAAATACAATGAAAGAAGTTATCTCATTTACAAGCAATGATAACAAAACAAAAATATTTGGATTTTATGTGAAGAAGCCTTTAAAAACAGATATAATAACATACTTGTTTTGAATTAGAAGATTCAATATTATCAAGATTTTAATCTTCCCTAAATTAATTGTATATTATGTCTTGTATATATATATTAATATACCCTAATCAAGATTTTTTTGAACCTGACAATTCTACATTTAAAGTAAAAACATATATATGCAAAATTAGCTATGAAAAGTCCAAGATGCACTGCTGGATATTAAAATATATCACAAAGTCACAACTCAGTTTTTGCATTAAGAAGAAATAGAAGTTCACTGGATTAGGGTAGAGATTTAGAACACATCTACAGTACATATAGAAATAACTTGATGTAAAATGAAGGTGGTATTTCACATCGGGGGAAAGACAGATTGTTCAATAACATGAGACAACTGGTGAGGAACTTGTAAAACAATAAAGCTGGATCACAATCTAATTCCTTACACTGAAAGAACAGAGATGACATAAGTGGAACAGATGTATGAAGATAAAAAGTGAATACAGAATATGAAGAGAAAGCCGATAAATATAAATGGTTAAGGTTCAACCTCATTTATAATTTAAGAAATACCCATCAAATTAAACATGTACCCATCGGAGAGGAGCAAGATGGTGACGGGTCTGGAGTGAGCGTGCCAGAGGACAGAGCGAGCCTGAGAAGTGTGCGCTGTGCTGCCAGAGTACTATTTGCATTTCCAAGAGCAACAAAAAACAAATAAATCACTGATCAACTAATCTACAATGAAAAAAAGCAACTACAGTCTCGAGGTTTTAGGGCCGATGCAAAAGAAGATTCCTGAGAGCGCCCCAACCATGCCGGGAGACCGAGCAGCCCAAGGCAACAAAGGCCAGGAAAGACGGCAGCGGCGATGCAGAGACAGAGAGGAAGGCGCAGGACCGGCCCATCTCTGGGAGGGACGGAGAAAAGGCACGGGATCGGCCCAGCTCTGGGAGCTTTGTGAGTGACCCCCAGCCCAGCCCCGCTTGGGAGGCAAAGGCCCGCCCGGCCCCCACTTACCACACCAGGCTAGGCGCCTGCATTAGCGCTGCCTCCATTTTCTCCGGGGGGTGCGGAGCTGGCCGGCTCAGATCGAGCAAGCCAGCCATCTTCGCTTGGCACGGCTCCTCACTGAGCCGTGCCACTGTGTGCCTCAGTGTGGGGTCCCCCGGGGCCTGTGGACTGGCCACCAATCCCACTCCTCCCGCGGGTCTCTGGCGGAGCTGGTGGCATGGGGAGCCCTCGGCCAGCGTCGGGAGGGCAGGGAAGAGGATCCCGGCCAGACTGTCACTCCACCACACCTGGGGCTTTGGCCCCAGGTAAACTCCCTGCTTCCGGGAGGCAGATACCATCTCTGTGGCCTTCAGTTCGGAAAAACCCCAGACTGATTTCTGGTTGGGAGAGGGGTGACTGGGGTGCCCCCGAGCCCGCTTGATCCTGCCGGAGAGCTGACAGCCTGAGGGCGCCGAGCCAGCTCACGCCGGGGGTATTCAAAGAGGAACTGTGTGCTGTGGGATCCTCCCCCGGGGTGCTCGTGCCCTGGTATGGGAGATAACTCAACCACACAGGGGGCCGCAGTACCGGGGGGAAGGTGGGAGGCCCAGAGAGGACCTTGACCAGGGCCGCAGGAATGCCCACAGTGTCCGTGGTGGAGGTTTGAGACCCCTTCAGGGCCGGGCGGGGCTGAGAGATGAGGATTGCAGAAGACACGCCCCAGCCCTGTACTGAGCGCACAGAAAGGGGAGGGGTCCAGCAAAGGAGGAGGAGTCTCGGAAAAAAAAGATGTACCCTCTGGGAGGCCCCATCGTGTGCACACAGAGAGGGGAAATGCCCGGATAGTGAGGCGGAGACTTATCACTCCACCACACCTGGGGCTTTGGCCCCAGGTAAACTCCCTGCTTCCGGGAGGCAGCTACCATCTCTGTGGCCTTCAGTTTGGAAAAACCCCAGACTGATTTCTGGTTGGGAGAGGGGTGACTGGGGTGCCCCCGAGCCCGCTTGATCCTGCTGGAGAGCTGACAGCCTGAGGGTGC